>NC_053163.1:160101756-160347759 GCF_016835505.1 Polypterus senegalus
GGGGTGAGAACTGGTGTGTTGGAAAGTCAGAACTCTGGCTGGTAAAGTAGACATGGGCAGAGATTTTCAGTCGTTTAAATTGACATGTTCCGTCAACGAGGTGAGAGACTGCAGTTGGCAAATCTTACGTACTCTGTGAGCAGAAGTCATGTTACAATACAATAACACAATGTGGTCGAGCAAAGCAAGAAGCGAGTCCAAAAGAAATGTTGGGGTGCCAGCTGGGTTGCTCAATTTAAGTCAAAGTGGCTTGTAAAATAAAGTAGGTGCACGAGAGTGTAGAAAATAATTGAAGGATCAGTTAAGTTGTGTTAAGTTGGGTGGGTCTGTCTTGGGAGAAGCTCCATGCTGTAGTCTGCTTGATTCCAAATGAGACGCCTCCCTACGGGCTCATCCGGGTTTTATAGGGCTTGGACCAGAAGAGCTAGAGTCAGTTGCCCTCACATGGTGTTCCCTTGGCACCCTGGTGACAGAAGGAGATGATATTGTTAACGATGGCATCCCCCTCTTGACTCGGAGTGAAATTACATATTTATGGCCAATGAAATTTAATGTCAGTAAATGTAAAGTACGACATGTAAGAAGTAAAAATGTGAGGTTTAAATATACAATGGCGGGGTCTGAAAATCGAGAGTCCACCTTATGAGAAGGACTTAGGAGTCTTGGTGGACTCAACACTATCAACTTCCAGATGGTGAACAGAAAACATTAAGAAGGCTAACAGAATGTCAGGTTATATAGCGCCTTGATGTGTGCAGTACAAGTCACAGGAGGTTCTGCTCAGCTTTATAACACACTGGTGAGGTCTCATCTGGAGTCCTGGGTGCAGTTTGGGTGTCCAGCCTACAAAAAGGACATAACAGCACAAGAAAAGGTCCAGAGAAGAGCAGCTAGGCTGATTCAGGGCTACAGGGGATGAGTTATGAGGAAAGATTAAAAGAGCTGAGCCTTTACAGGAGATGAAGAGGAGACCTGACTAGTGAAGTGTGCAAAATTATGAAGGGAATTAGTTTAGTGGATCAAGACGGTGACTTTAAAATGAGCTCATCAAGAACACGGAGACACAGTTGGAAACTTTCAATCAAACATTAGGAATTTTTACATCACACAGAGAACCACAGATGCATGGAATAAGTGACCATTTAGTGTGGTGGACAATAGGACTTTAGGAACGTTCAAAACTCGACATGATGTTATTTTAGAAGAATTAAGTGAATAAGACTGGTGAGCTTCATTGGGCTGAATCAGCCTGCTCTCGTCCAGAGTGTTGTAATGTTCTAACAGGGCAGGCAACTCTGAATGATCAAAGCCTGCAACTGTGTCAGTATCAGACCATCTAGAGTGGTCTATAACAAATAACGGCTTAAGTCGGGGGTCTGCAAAGTCTGCGCTAGAGCACTGTAGCGGCTGCAGGTTTTTGTTTAATTGGATGCCCATCCTCACCAATAACCAATCTTATTTAACACTTGACTGTCAAGTGAAAACAGGTAAATTTGCTTCAGATGTCAATATAAGATCACTGTGTTATTTTAATATGTCAATTAAATGCATTTTGTTTTTGAGTGAAACACACCATCAACATTTGTTTTCTCTAAAAAAAAAAATCTATTCAAGTTATCTCATAGTTGGAGAAATGGAACAGAAATTTCTTTGTGCACGTCAGCAGCATGACAACTTGTCTGGGTCTGACCAGGTAGATTATTTCACTTGAATGCTGCAGTTTCCATTTGAACTGCATTGTGGGGTAACTCTAATCACTGAGAGATAATCAGAAGGTTCTACACATGTAAATCAGTTTTGTGAAAAAGAAATGTTACCCGGTATATGGCTAGTAAGAAAAAAACAACTGAAAGTGAAATCTTTTGTTCTGTGACACCGGCTGATTTTTCATTCTTATTTCAGATGTCCACTGTCCTCTGTTTACATGCATTACCCACAAATACACGGGCATTTAGCTCTGCAGCCCTGAAGATGATTTACGAGATAAACCCGAAGGTGGTATTTGTCTGTAGATGGCCTACTACAAGTTAACTCGTATCTCTCCGTCAACGTGATCATTTTATGACTTGCCAGTGTTTTCACTCTGTCATGTCAGCTCATGCTTTTATCGTCCAGGTGAGTTGTAGCCCGAAGCGGGCAAGTAATTCTCAATCCTTCAGTTTCTTTCCAAATATTTTATTTAAACCAGAGAAATACAATACAGGTGTGAATGGAAACAAGCTAGATGGAGAACCGCTAGTGTCTTAGTCATCGTTGTCTTATTGCTGTTAACGGAGAATTCAGATCTCAAAGATTATAGGAAGCAATTAGAGTTGGGGAGCCCTACCAAGAAAGATAACTAAAATGGAGAAACAGAAATTGGAAAATAACAGCTTGCATAATTGGGATGGGACTCCAATTCAAAGAAGAAGAACAAAAACTTGCAGCCGCAACTTGAGAACCATTCTTATATATAAATAGATTACACTGGCCTCTATTGAAACCATCAGGATTGTTAATTATAACGTGACATGGATTTTTGGCCATACAGCCTGGTTTCCAGTGCTGCTTTAACGCCGCCTCACTGTCCTCAGTATACATCTTTGTGTCTCTTAATTTGTGGCCTTTTTTTGTGGAGGAAATTGTGGCAAAACTTTCAGTTCAAGTCCATTTGCAGTAAGACCAGCTCCATGATTATCTGTCTCTCTGCCTCTTATTTGCTGGTGACATTGCACTCCTGAACTATGACACTAAAAGAACACCATGTGAAATTCGCTTGGTGGCTACGTTTGTGGCAGCATCCTCACCATCACTACTTATTGTCCAGTTAGAATTTAGATAGAGTGATATGAAAGGCTACTATATGATAGATAGATAGATAGATAGATAGATAGATAGATAGATAGATAGATAGATAGATGAAAGGTGCTATATGATAGATAGACAGACAGATAGATAATTCTTTACATTTCTATAGCGCTTTTCTCGCTACTCAAAGTGCTTTACAGAGTGAGTGAGGAGCCATTTCAACCACCATTATAATGTGCTGCATTCACCTGGATGACGCAACAGCAGCCATTTTTGTACCAGTATGCTCACCACACTTTAACAGTTAGGTGGTGAAATGGTGAGAGATAATTAGCCAAATGGAGACAGTGGATGACAAGGGAGCCATGATGACTGGGCCATTGTGGGCAATTTAGCCAGGACATTGGGATATATTGGGATACACCCTACTCATCTTAAAGTATGCGCATGGGTCTTTTATGACCACAGAGAGTGAGGAACATTATTTTCATAGCACAGTGTCCCCGTCACTGTACTTTGTCATTGGGATCCACATTGAAACAGTAGGGTAATGGCCTCGCCAACACCTCTTTAAGCAGTAACACAACATTTTTCTGGTTGGTCTCCCATAAGATTGATACAAAGTCAAACACACAATGAGCTGAACACACCCTAAAATGACTAAGGAAAAATATTGAAAAGAAAGAAAACTGATTGGGCATTGCCCGTGAGGCAGGTTTATTTTTTTTTCGGTATAAAAAAGCCCCAGCAACATTTTGTTAGCACAGTTCTGCTGAATAATTTGTTGGCTGAAAGTCATCAGTAGTGTTGTGTCAGAAAGAGGATGTGCAGCATTAGCCATAATGGCACTCAGTTTTGTTTGACTTCCCTCTCCTCTTCTACCTCCAGGGGTCCAGAGTGCATCCCATAACTGAGCCTGCCTTTTTAATTAGCACTTGTTCATTCAGTTTGCTTCTCTTGAAGTGATGTTAAAAGCCCAACACACAACACTGGCCATCACAGAGTTGTAGAAGATGTGAAGAATATCAATGTCAATTTATTTGCAGGTATATAGCACATTTAAAAAACATAGGAATGCTGTGGCCAAAGTGCTTTACAATAAAAGAAGAAAACAAAAACATACAATTAACATAAATAGAAATAAAAATAAATAGCAGTAAGATTACATAATCACAATGAGGAAACCATCAGTATTACTGAAGGTCACGAAATGCAAGTGAATAGAAATGAGTGTTTAATCTTGTTTTGAATTGTCGACGACTCCTTTATGTGACGAAGTAAAGAGGAGCAGCAGCTGCACAAGTCCTGTCTGTCCCCTTACTGTGACACTCGGTATGAGGGACAATTAGAGACAACTGACCAGAAGATCTAAGCACTCTAGATGGCTGGTGTAAAGCACACAATTCAGATAAACAGGCAGCAGCGAGCCCATGTAAAGATTTAAAAACTAGCAAGAAGATTTTAAAATCAATTTGAAAACTGACAGGCAGCCAGTGTCAAGAAGCTAATATCGGAGAAACAGAATCAGACTTTCTTGCCCCAACCAGAAGGTGAGCGTCAGCATTCTGGACCAACTGTAACCTGCGTATCAGCGATTTGCTAATCCCAGAGTACAGCGAGTTGCAGTAATCCAGGCGAGAGAAGATAAAAGCAGGAGTAGCTTTATCAAGATCCCTAGAAGATAAAAATGGCTCAATCATACCTAATAGATGAAGCTGGAAAAAGCAACTCTTGAGTACAGAATTAATCTGTTTCTCAAAAGAGAGGTTACTGTCAAAGATAACACCAAGATTGCGGACTTGAGGTTTGCAAAAAACAGAGAAAGAGCCGAGAAGTCCAAGACCAATTTGGGCTTTAGCTGATGGACCAGCGATAAGCACCTCCATTTTATTTTGATTCAGATCAAGAAAATGATTAGCCATCCAGGATCTTAGTTCAGACAGACAGTTGTGCAGTTGATTCATCGCAGTGTTGCAGAAGGGAATATAAACCTGAGTATCATCAGCGTAGCAGTGAAAAGAAATGTGAAATTTCCTAAAGATAGCTCCAATAGGCAATTCTAACTTGGCCCTAGTGTGTGCTTGATGTGTTGGTGTGTTTGTGTGTGTCCTGCGGTGGGTTGGCACCCTGCCCAGGATTGGTTCCTGCCTTGTGCCCTGTGTTGGCTGGAATTGGCTCCAGCAGACGCCCGTGACCCTGTGTTCGGATTCAGCGGGTTGGAAAATGGATGGATGGATAGCTCCAATAAGGTGAAGGTATATAGAGAATAAGATAGGACCCAAAATGGATCCCTGAAGAACACCACATTTAAGAGGAGCAGTAGACGAAAAAGAGGAATTTAAAGTCACTGAAAAGTGTCTACCAGTTAGATATGACCTGAACCAGTTAAGAGAAGCCCCTTTAAGCTCAACAAGATGTTCAGCCCATAACAGCAGTGTCTCATGGTCAATAGTGTCAAAGGCAGCGGACAGGTCAAGGAGGACAAGGACTGCAGCGCCAGTATATCAATACTCACATTAAAGGAACACAGTCTCCTAAGGAAGTCTTCTGCAGTCCCTCTGTGTTACAAGACCAGTCCGGCCTGTCATTGATGAGGACCCCCAAGCACTTGTAGCAGTACACCATCTCGACATCCACTACCTGAATTGTGACCGGACATGGAGGATCTGTGGTCAATAAGCATTTTTTTTTTGGTTTTGCTGACACTTAAATTGCAGACAGTTCTCAAAGTTCTGCTGTCTCCTCTTCTCTGTCTCCTCCCCCTTATCAGTACACCCCATAAATGCAGAATTACAGTATCTGAGAATTTCTAAAAGTGACACAGTCATAGTTTGAGGTGTACAGAGTGAAGAAGGAAAGAGACAGGCCTGTTCCTTGTGTTGCTCCAATGTTGCTAACACAGTCCTTGAGCCTCAGAAACTGTGGCCTTCTGACCAGGTGGTCCATTCTCCAAGACACCACAGGCTCATCCAGCTGCATATCTCTGAGCTGACCCCACAACAGGGACGACTGGACGGTATTGAAGGCACTAGAGGAATCCAAACACATCATCCTCGCTGCTGCAGGCTTTGTCCAGCCTTGTAGAGCAGATAGATAATTGCATCTTCCACTCCAATCTTTGTCTAATAGGCAAACTGCAGTGTGCCCTGGTGGTCTACCACAAGAGGGCTCATGTAGTCCAGGACCAGCCTCTATGTTCCTTAATAAGCCAAGAAAAAGAAATCAAATAATACAGAGTAAAAAAAAAATGATGTGCTTTTGTTCAGGCTGTCAGTTTTGAGAAGAGCAAAGTTTTAGAAACAAGAGCTGCCATTCTGAACTCCACGAAAGCTTCTCGTTAACTTTAGAGTCAACTGTAAAATTCATAAGGTCAGCTCTGCTGTCACCACACAAAATGTGGGAAAGCCTAATATGTGCAAAATATGTGAAAATATAAGAAAAATATGTGAAACCACAAAGTCCAGGAATCCTTCACACTGTCAGATCAAGTGAAAAAGCTATAAATATAAATCCCCTAAGCTCCTGATTGATCTACCGTTGTGTGTAAAAGTAAGTGCACCCCATGAAAATTGATGACCTTTTCAACATATTTGAATAGCCAGTGCCTACAGATAAAGGTGATACACCTGAACAAATGGCACATCATTGATCATTTCATAATCTAAATGAAAAAAATGCAGATTTGTCATGTGGAAAAGAAAAGTGCACCTCTCCATTTCTCACTTTTCAAATCCATCAATGTAAATCAGGTGTTCCAGATGAGGTGTCAGTGGTCAGAACCTCCTTAAAGAGTCTGCAGGTGAACTTGACTGTCTTGTTTAAACCACAGATATTGAGGGTTTGGTGTTCTCTTTCCTATTGACCTGTGCTGGTGTCATCATGCCAAGGCCCAAAGAAGGAAGGTTCTGGATGCCTAATAGTCTGGTGTGGAATTCAAAAAGATAGCCAAATTATGTAAAATCAATCAACAACAACATTTATTTCTGTCGCAAATTTTCATACAAATAATGCAGCTTTACATGATGAAGAAAGAGAAAAAAGACAAAATAAATAAGAATTATAATAAGGCAACACTAATTAACAGAGAATAAAAGTAAGGTACAATGGCCAGAGAAGACAAAAAAAAACAAAAAAAACTCCAGACGGCCGGAGAAAAAAAATAAAATCTGCAGGCCACAAGACCACCCAGCCCCCTCTAGGCATTCTACCTAACATAAATGACCTCAATCAGTCCTCATGGTATTCAGGGTTCTCATGGAAGAACTTGATGATGATAATCCATCAATGTAGGGACATCACGGTGCTTTGATCAGGTGGTGGTGGCGCAGGTCACCACCCCAGAAAACCGGAAAGGAACAGAAGAGAGAGTAGGGGTATGGATTTTGAATATGAATACCATGAATAATAATGATAATTAATTGAATATACAAAGCATCAGGATTAAACTATGATGAAGCTCTGAGAAGGCCATGTTAAAGTAATGAGTTTTCAGCAGTTTTTTAAAGTGCTCCACCGTATCAGCCTGGCGAATTCCTATTGGCGGGCTATTCCAGATTTTAGGTGCATAACAGCAGAAGGCCGCCTGCCCTCCTCACCACTTCTTTGAAGTTTAGCTCTTGGAATTCTAAGCAGACACTCATTTGAAGATCTAAGGTTACGATTTGGAGTGTAAGGTGTCAGACATTCCGAAATATAAGATGGAGCAGATTATTTAAGGCTTTGTAAACTATAACCCTGATTTTAAAGTCAATTCTGAATGACACAGGCAACCAGTGTAGTGACGCTAAGACTGGTGTGATGTACTCGGATTTTCTTTTCCTAGTTAAGATTCTAGCAGCTCCATTCTGCACAAGTTGCAGTTGATTGATGTCTTTTTTTGGGTGGTCCTGAGAGGAGTGCATTACAGTAATCTAGTTGACTGAAGACAATCATTCCACTGTAAGGAACATCTTCTACAAGTGGTGTAAATTTCAAACAACTGCTCATTTGTCCAGCAAATTTGGTCCAATAGCTGACCGTTCATCTGAAAACAGGTCCCCAAGAACCCCTGCAGATCTTGCAAAAGCTTATGTCAAAGTGCCTGTATATACAATCAGAAAGAGATTTACACAGATTTAATCTTCATGGAAGGTGTGCTTGGAAAATGCCTTTGCAGTCCAAAAAGAATTTTGCCATTGAATATCTAGGCAAGGACCAGGGGCTTCATGTATAAACATTGCGTATGCACAGTGTTGCATACGAATGTTTCCACGTTCAAGTCGTGATGTATAAAACCTAAACTTGGTGTAAAGCCACGCATTTTTCCATAGTACCTCATTCCCTATCGTACGCAATTCTCTACTCAGTTTTGCAGACTGGCGGCACCCAGTGTCAAAAAATTGCTACTGTTCCTGTGTGGTTTATCTTTCTTTTTCAGATCCTCATCCCTGACGCAGCTTCATAAATACAGTGAAATTAACCGCATATTGTTTATTAGTTTAAGGCATCTAATTGTAATTAACCTGTAACAATATAATGGTCCACAGAATGGCTAAACTATTCTAAATACCATAGCTGCTTTAGTGTTGTTACTCTCACTGCACCTTCTTCTTCTTCTTTCAGCTGCTCCCGTTAGGGGTTGTCACAGCGGATCATCTTTTTCCATATTACTCTCACTGCACCACTCGGAGCAGCTGATCCAAAAGAGAATTATTGGTATACATCAAGCACATGCTGCCTCAGCCATGCTGTCTATTTGAACATTTTTTCACACAGCAAACACTTCAAAACCTTTGCAGTAATGGACCTCGTGGTTCAGAAAGAGTTTCATCCCAAGAGCTCTAAACGCACTCAATCAGCCATCAACTGCTCCGTGTAGAACTGTCTGGACTTAGAAGTACAATCACCTCACTGTAAACTTGAGATACAGTTACAATATTACACAACCTGAGCCACTTTATCAAGCGTGTATTTACATATGATGACGATATCGTGCAGCAACCATATGTTTATTATATTATACAGATAAAACATTAACTTCATTTAAATAATCTATATTGTTAATAATTAAAGGACACGGTGTCGCTACGTTAGCAAGGATCTTGCGCTTTGTTCACAGATTGTTCCTGCCTCGCACCGTATGCTTCACTGGGACTGGCGTGAAGGATAGAATAATTAAACACGTACTACGAAGATATTTCAATGTTCCTTAAAAGTTTTGAAGAATCAGCGTTCTAAGCTTACAGATGGCTTAACGTCTATTACAGAGCTGATTGTTAAGTGATTGGGTATTTGGAAAAAGAAAAGGAAGGACAGGAATTGGAGGTTAGTACTTTTGAAAGAGACTGTAGTAAAGAGTACTGCTACAATAAAGTATTTCATCGAAGGTCGTGCACAATCACTATGCCACCGTGTTCCCATGTTTAATAACGTGCTTTATCTCCTATCATCATGAAAATGATATCATGTATACATCTCAGTATTTTAGTTATTCAGAGAGCTGTAATATCACGAATGTAAAGAATTCTGTGTCCTGTTGGAGGAAGAGAAAACCCGTTTAAGAAGCAAGTAGAGATTCACACACATAGAGCACATAGAAGATCAAATACAAAACAAAGCATTTAACGTGCTACTTTAATTATGATGGATTTGAGAAACTGGTTAATTAAACGATTTTAAGATGAAGTTTATGATGATCTACTTTAATGACAAAATAAACTATGTGATTAAATTGGAAATTTCAAGATTGAAGTTGATATTTGGTGCTTTTTTCCCCACTGTGTGCCTATTTTTTTTTTTCTGTGTACCCTAATAAGCTTTCATATGACACTCAGACGGTGGGCTACGACTCGCCTTTTCACAGCAACTTTGATATCTGACAACTTCTTTTTTTATTTCGGGCACAGTGCGACTTTGTGAACTTGAGCTTTCGAGTTTCTCTGACACTCTGTCACTCGATCAGCTTCCTTTTGTTGATTGTTCCACTGTTTAAACCAACAAATAGTACTTTTTTCTTTGCCTCCACGTGGTATTCACTGAAATTCTTATATTTTCCCCCGTGCTTTTCCCATTGTCTTTTCACAGAACGCTGAGCTTAAGGGCGATTTATATTGATTTGCATATTCAAAGAGGCGTAATTCTGGGAGGGGTTTAGGCAGGACAGCAGGCGCGTGCACGTGTGTTTCTTTTCACGCTGACTGGGATTTATGTAGCGGAAGAAAGGGGAAATTGGCGAACGCACAGATTCCTGCATCTGGAATTTTTTGTGCGTAAGCTCATTTCAGCTTTTGTGCTTACGTCATGTTATAGTGCGAATTCTACGCACGGCGTTATGCATGAGGCCCCAGGTCTTATGGAACAACTAGCAAAATACCCGCGCTTCGCAGCAGAGAAGAACTGCCTTAAAATTTTTATAAAGAAGAAAATTAAACCTTTTTAAACTGAGGGAAAATATACCAATAACTATTTGTTAAGGATATCTTTGTATACCACGTTGTGAGTTCGCCCTCCGGTTGTAATATGACCAAGCTGTGCGCTGATCTTACTCTTGAGCATGTAACGTACAGTTGGCCATGTGAACAGTAATCTTGTTTCAAATCTCACAGCTTGGATTGCTGCTGTCATAATCGGTTTGAGTTTCATGGTTTGTTTCAATTACGACAGTATTTGTAGGACTTGTGTTGAAGAGACATTCGGCATCTGTCAAGCGTTGTAAGCACACAACCGGTTTCATCGATAACTTTACATCCAGCTTTTGAGAGTTTAAACATTCATAAACATCAAAGTGTCCACTACTGAAATCGTCACCTGTGTATCTAAGATGTTTAAGATGCATTGGCGGTTGTCAAAAGGTGTAAAATATTTGGCCATTTCGGTACACTTTAAAGTGACAACCGAACAATTCAGCGGCAGCCATCAACTCACATACAGATGCATAGATGAAGGTCTTAAGCATTTCAATCTTCTAGTGCTCCTGTGTAGTCTAATTATCTCCTGTACCGTCATCAGTCCACACCTTGAACCTGTCCCAGTCATTCAATACATAAGGCACAATGGATATCAAGAGTGAGCCTGATATGGCCGTGCAATATGTAACAAAGAGAATGGAAAAGGCAGGTGCCATCTCCGGGCATGGAAACCACTCAGTAAGTGACAGTTCTTTGATCAATGGTGATCACCTCGATAGACATGTTAATGGGGGTACAGTTGGAATGATAAAAGAAATGGGTACCTGAACAATGTAAAGTAAGTCTAAAATACCTACACAATAACTATAATCGTAATAAATGAACAATAAAACAGCGGAGAAGCCATGGATTAAATAAAAAGGTTGTAGTTATCAGCAGGGAGACATGAATCCCGTGGCGAAGCAAGGAAGGGAATGTAGAGATTGGAGCGACGGACGGTCTTATATAGGCAGGCAGCCAACAACGTGGGAGGCTTTGGGATCTTGGACCCAACGCCACCTCACACGGTGACCGAGCTGCAGGCTATGGACGTATATATGTACGTAAGTAGGATTCAGTTAGCGTTGGGAACCCGCGTACCAAATTTCTTGAAGATGGGCCCATAAGTACAAAGATCGTTGAAAAGTTCAATATGGCGGCCGACAGTGGCATCATACCACCAAAATAAGTATGTACATTGGTTTTGGTTAGCGCAGGGAAGCCGCCTACCAAATTTCGTGAAGATGGGGCCATAAATAAGAAAGTTCAACATGGTGGACTTCGTCGACCATTATGACCATTACGTGTAGAATTTTGAAATGAAACCTGCTCAACTTTTGTATGTAAGCTGTAAGGAATGAGCCTGCCAAATTTCAGCCTTCTACCTACACGGGAAGTTGGAGAATTAGTGACGTTGGAAAGTTCAATACGGCAGCTGACAGTGGCGTCATACCACCGAAATAAGTATGTACATTGGTTTCGGTTAGCTCAGGGAAGCCTCCTACCAAATTTCGTGAAGATGGGGCCATAAATAAGAAAGTTCAACATGGCGGACGTTGTTGACCGTTACGCGTAGAATTTCGAAATGAAACCTGCCCAACTTTTGTAAGTAAGCTGTAAGGAATGAGCATGCCAAATTTCAGCCTTCTACCTACACGGGAAGTTGGAGAATTAGTGATGAGTCAGTGAGTGAGTGAGTGAGGGCTTTGCCTTTTATTAGTATAGATGTGCAGATGAATCAAAGATGGACTTGTTTGGCCACAGTAACAGTATTAACAGCAATTCTGGAGAAGAATCTCAAACTGATGTGATGTATGGTGGTGGAAATGTTCTGATTTTTGGGTTGCTTTGCTGCTTTAAGGTCTGAGGAGCTGCCAGTTGTCAAGTTTACTATGAATTTGTGAAACATATCAATGTGTGCTTGAGAAGACCGTGAGATTATCTGTCCAAAAGTTGAAGTTGAAGCATGAAAATGATCCAAAAAAAATCTAGCAATTCCACCCAGGAATGGCTCAAAACAAAGAAATGGAGGAATATGGACTGGCCTGGTCAAAGCCCTGATTTGAATCCCACTGAGATGTTGAAACAAGCAGAACATGTAAGAAGATCCACAGGCCTCTTGGAACTGAAGAAATTTTGCATGGAGTACAAGTCATCCAAAATGTCACCAAGTCGATGTCAGAAACTGCAGAATGCCTACAAGCAGTCATTTCTGCTACAGGGAGTGATGTCAGCTACTGCAGCCAAGGATTGACTTACTTTTTCCGTCTTTCCATCTTGTGATATTTTTGTTGAGTAAACAAGTGAAATTTTCCTTCTATTTTTATTCACGTCGATCCCCTTCATCTGTAGGCCCTCTGTGTATGAACCACCTGCTGTTTGCCTGTTCAAATACCTTGAAGGAGTTAGCAGTTTCCATAGGGTGTACTTACTTTTTCACGTGACTGTATTATTGTGTGTCCTTTGTTGCCATTTCTTTATTGTCAACTGTATTTCTGTTTTGCAGACCAAGTGTCTTTAACATGAAATTCAGTACCCCCATTTTCCTTTAGAAGGTGTCATTTCAAACCTGTCACATAATCTTCCTCGTGAAACTTCTTTTAAAAAGAGGCAGACTTTCTTCGTTCCTTCTCCTTCTGCACTTACCTTCAGCAGCACTGCACATGGCGGCGTGGCAGCCTCTCTCATTTAAAGTGAGGACTCCATGCTTACGGCTGGGAGCGCCCAACATCCTGTGGGTGTCTGCCAAGGTCTGACTCATTGTCAGAGTTCTTTGCTCGGCCATGGCTCAAGTAACAACAACAATCACCAGCAGGCTGTTCCAGTGCCAGTCTGTGGCCGTCCCTGGCTGCTGACACTTTCATGGCTGTCTATTTTTAACTCGTCTGAAGGTTCACTGCCTCCTCTTTTTTCCTGCTTCATCAGCTGGCAGGGCAAAAATTAAAAAAAAAAAAAAAAAGAACCCAAAACTAACTGACCCCCCGACCCCCCACCATCATAAGAAAACACTGCTTGGCGGGCTACTGCCGTGAACTTTCGCTTCCTGTTGGGACAATGTGGCCTTTCAGTGCCTGACGTCCACATGGGACAGAAAAGCACCGACGCACAATGACGCTTGTATTCCAGGGAATCTGCAGAGCTGCTCACGTGTGCCCCGACTGTCAGACAGCACAGAGTGAGCTTACAAGACTTCATTAATAAATAAACACGATGAGTCCTGGGCCTCATGACACTTTCATTTATTATTTAGTGTACAGATCTGAAAAACGTCCAAGCATCTCCTTGGACCTGCACTTTTCTGTGAGGCAGAGTGACACTGCAGACCAGCCGGCTTAATGTGTGCGCTTCTAGTAGTCCTTCAGTGTTTCTGTTTGGAATGAGAGTGGACAGTCCACTGTCCTCCTCGTCCCTTCAGTCCAGGCATTCAGTGTTCAGCATGTCAGTTGCTACTGTCGTTGTTGTATATGGCGTACATTCTGGCTCCAGCCATCCTAAATTAGATTAACAATGTCAGAGTCTCAGCAGCACTGAATGCAATGCAGGAAACAGGCTGGGTCAGAAACGCACCTGAGAATGTTATTTTGGTGAATGGGACCATAAATAACAACCTCGAACATTTCACAAAAAAAACATGGCTTGGCAGTCTTCATTTTTAAATTTGAAATCCATGGCGCTCATTGTCTGCTCTGTTCTGTTCTCTGTCTTGTACTTAGTGTGACCAGGCTAAAGGCCTGGCTGGGATAGATTTTGAGGTGACACAGGCAGAGGGCAGAATGTCACATGTCACTGTGCTTCCTTCCCCTGCTGTAGTGGTCTGAAATATTAACGCGTGAGATTCAGAACCAAAGAACTGAGTCAAAGGTCTAAGCCAGAGTCAGAAAGGGAGAAACGTCAAAGGCAAATCATAGACCAAACAGATTGTAGTCAAAGGGCGTAACTTTGCTTCAAAATACTGGTAATCTCAAAGTAAGGAGTACGTTGATGACAAGAAGAACGGGCCAGTGTACTTCGTGAGAAATCCCCATGGAAAATAAACCAAAAATGGCATAAGAAAAAGACAGTAAAAACTATTATATATACATTATATATATATATACAGTCATGAAAAAGTTTGTGAACCCCTCTCAGCCTGCATAATAATCGACTCTCCTTTCAACAACAAAGATACCAGTGGTATGTCTCTCATTTCCTAAGAACATCTGAGTACTGCGGTGTTTTCCGAACAAAGATTTTTAGTGACGCAGTATTTAGTTGTGTGAAATTAAATCAAATGTGAAAAACTGGCTGTGCACAAATGTGGGTCCCCTTGTCATTGTGCTGATTTGAATGCCTGTCACTGCTCAGTGCTGATTAATTAGTTGGATGAGCTCGTTAAGCCTTGAACTTCATAGACAGGAGTGTCCAGTCATGAGTGGTCAAAGGTATTTAAGGTGGACAATTACAAGTTGTGCTTCCTTCCCTTTGACTCTCCTCTGAAGAGTGACAGACAGCATGGGATCCTCACAGCAACTCTCAAAAGATCTGAAAACAAAGATTGTTGAGTCTCCTGGTTTAGGGGAAGGCTACAAAAAGCCATATCAGAGGTTTAAACTGTCAGTTTCAACTGTAAGGAATGGAATCAGGAAATGGAAGGCCACAGGCACAGTTGCTGTTAAACCAACTCAGGTCTGGCAGGCCAAGAAAAATACAGGAGCGGCATATGAGCAGGATTGTGAGAATGGTGACAGACAACCACAGATCACCTCCAAAGACCTGCAAGAACATCTCGTTGCAGATGGTGTACCTGTACATCGTTCTACAATTCAGAACATCTGTATGGCAGGGTGATGAGAAAGAAGGCCTTTCTGCACTCACACCACAAACAGAATCGCTTGTTGTATCAAATGCTCATTTAGACAAGCCAGATTCATTTTGGAACAAAGTGCTTTGGACTGATGAGGCAAAAATTTAGTTATTTGGTCAGAACAAAAAGCGCTTTGCATGGCGGAAGAAGAACACCGCATTCCAAGAAAAACACCTGCTACCTACTGTCAGATTTAGTGGAGGTTCCATCATGCTGTGGGGCTGTGTGGCCAGTTCAGGGACTGGGGTCCTTGTTAAAGTCGAGGGTCTGATGAATTCAACCCAATATCAACAAATTCTTCAGGATAATGTTCAAGCATCAGTCATAAAGTTGAAGTTACTTATGCAGGGGTTGGATATTCCAATAAGACAATGACCCAAAACACAGTTGGAAATCTACAAAGGCATTCATGCAGAGGGAGAAGTACAATGTTCTGGAATGGCCGTCACAGTTCTCTGATTTGAATATCCTCGAAAATCTATGGGATGATTTGAAGCAGGCTGTCCATCAAATTGAACTGAACTGGAGAGATTTTGTATGAAGAAGGTCAGAAATACCTCCATCGAGAATCCAGACAGTCATCACAGGCTATAGGAGGACAGCGTCGAGAGGCTCAAAGGAGCAAAAGGAGGCTCAACTAGTATTGATGTCATATCTCTGTTGGGTTCCCACATTTATACACCTGTCTAATTTTGTTATGATGCATATTTTCTGTTAATCCAGTAAACTTAATGTCACTGCTGAAATCCTACTGTGTCCATAAGGCATGTCAGATATTAAAAGGAAGTTGCTACTTTAAAAGCTCAGCTAATGACAAACAAAAATCCAAAGAATTAAGAGGGGTTCCCAAACTTTTTCATACGACTTTTGTCACACACGTGCGCATGGGAGGCACCTAAAGGGCTTGAGTGAAGGCAGTTCGGAGGCATGCCGGGGTGTGGCAGAGTGCACTGACTGTTTTTCTCCCTTGCCTGTAGACCATTCCCGGGGGATTTCACCTGGCTCTCCTGACATCACTTCCGGGACTGAGCCAATTGAAGTCGGCCACACCAGCCCCAGTCCCTCTGACGTCACATCCGGCTATGAACCAATGGTGGAAGACCACGTGCCGGATCCATATGACCTCACTTCCTGTCTCCCCCTTTAAAACCTGCCCCTTTTCCTTTGTTTCCTCAGTCTTGTTTTGGACTCAGTTGAATGCACTTCAGTGCTGATTATTTGTTAAAACGACTTTTGCAGCCAGGATACCACATTATACTTGTGGCTGCCCCAAACCTTTATCTGTCCATGTCTCGTTCTTGTGACACTGTATATATCTTCTAAAGCACAGCTTTAAACAAAGTTTTAGCTTCAGAACTTGAACCCTTGGCTTTTGTAAACCCCCAAAATGGCACCAAGATTAGCATTCCAACTTCAGGGAAATCCAAGAATAAATAAAAAAAAAGCTCCACACACAACAGACATGGAGTGCCCCCCGTCTAATGACTTAGATACTTAGGCCATTTCCGTCTGCCTCTTCTGGACATGCTGAGGACTTGACGGAGACAGCACTTCAGTTATATAAATAAGATTTATGCTCTATTTGATAATATATAGTGGTCCTGTATTTGAGGGTCAATGCCCATCCAGGGGTACCAAATAAATGTAGGGACTTTGTATACAATCTGAGATGAAGAAATTGCTTGATTGAAGTTAATCAATCAGTTAATGTATTATCAGTTTCACCTTTGGTGTTGCCAATAAGTAATTTAGTAAGGCTCCCACTTTGTTTTCCTTACCTTTCTCTGTATTAGGTGCTTTCCACCTGTTAGACTTATATCAAGGTAGCTGAAACCCACTTGTTTTAAGAAACAGAATAATACAATTTACTGATAAAAATGGAGATTATAGAAATATGATAACTGCATATACAGTACAGGCCAAAAGTTTGGACACACCTCCTCATTCAATGTGTCTTCTTTATTTTCATGACCATTACATTGGTAGAGAGATCACTGAAGGCATCAAAACTGTGAATGAACACATGTGGAGTTATGTACTTAACAGAAAAAAGGTGAAATAACTGAAAACATGTTTTATATTCTCGTTTCTTCAAAATAGCCTCTTTTTGCTCTGATTACTTTTTTACTCTCTCTTGGCATTCTCTCGATGAGCTTCAACAGGTAGTCACAGGTAGTCACCTGAAATGGTTGTCACTTCACAGGTGTGCCTTATCAGGGTTATTTAGTGGAATTTCTTGCTTTATCAATGGGGTTGGGACCAGCAGTTGTGTTGTGCAGAAGTCAGGTTAGTTGGACGATCATTTATTTTTCAACAGGACAATGACCCCAAACAAACCTCCAGGCTGTGTAAAGGCTGTTTGACCAAGAAGGAGAGTGATGGAGTGCTGGAAATGGTCATGAAAATAAAGAACACACATTGAATGAGGAGGGGTGTCCAAACTTTTGGCCTGTACTGTACATTGACATAGAAGTCAGGAGACAAGACAGACAGACATAACACTGAAGAAGCTTGCTGTTTGCTGACAATTTAGAGTTCTAATTTATCTTGGCACGAATAAACAGTTTTACAATACTGAGTCTTCAAGGATGATGTTTGATGCTGTTTGGAGTTGTTGCTCCGTGTTCAAGTGGAGGACTGTTCTTGGCATTGGAGTGCCCTCATGGTTTTTGCTACATGGTCCTTTGTCCGTGGTGTGGCGTGATGCGGCCTTTCTCAGCCCGTTGTTTATCTCTTTGCAGTGCCCTCTGCAGCTTCATAGGGGAAAGCGTTTCTCTTTCTTGCACAAGAGTGTAGGTGCTGAAGGTCCCTTTTTGAAGTAATGTTTGCTTCTCAGACTGAGCTCAGTCACTGGCACAGTGGATTGTAGAGCTTGCTCAGGACATCCATCTCCAGGGCTCTTTGGAGAGGAGCTTCCATTACCAAAGAAAGTGTATGAACAGAGGATGGGTGGCTTCTCAGCCCAAACAGATAGGCTTGTCAACTTTTAGCACCACAAAGAGACAGAAGAGATGACTGCAGCTCGTTTTGAAGGAACCTATGACCTCTAGAGATTAGACCAAAGTCACTTCCAGTTACAGATCCAGTGCTTACTTGTTGGTGCCTTATTTTGTCCGTCACATCCAGCTAGAGTTTACTATGCGGTCACAAGCCTAAAATGAAAGTCCATACCTTTTCAAATGTATATCCACTCTCTCTCTCTCTCTCTCTCTCTCTCTCTCTATATATATATATATATAAAATCCTAAGCCTAAAAGTGCAACAATTTTATGTCACTTTTTTGTCACACTTTAAATCGGGCTTATTGTAAAACCTACATATATATGTTTGGTATCATTAGTTTCAGAATTTATCGAACTTTAATGTGATGTTAGATTTTCAGATTCTTATTCTATTTTTAAATTCTAATCTAAAATATCAAAAAAGTTGTGGTTTTTAATTAGATAGTCTGATGTTGATTACGCAACGGCATTGTCTAGAATTTAGAAACTCCAGATAGTTGGAAATCTTCAAACATTGTTTGAAATATTTACAATGAATTTATTTCATTCAAGGCGCAACCTAAGCAGCCTACCAGGGCCTACCAGGACACAACTGGGGTTTGCCCCCCTAGTATAAGTATAAAAGTTGCTGGAGACTTCAAGCAAGACCCAAGTCACCCCATATTTCTCCACTGCTTGTACTGAATGGCAAAGTTAGGCAAGGCAGGGAGGTATGCAACTTTGTGGAGGAGCAGAAGGGCACAGTCATCTGTCGACACAAACAATGCTGCAAGTACAATGTACACAATGCGGCTTCAAGGAAGGAATGAAAGCGAGTGTTTTGGACTGTGCAAACAGAGCACGGGTCTCTCTCTCTGCTGCCCCGTACCTGTCCTTCTACAACAGAATTGAAAAACAGAAAAATGAAGTGCCAGGATGTCAGATGAACTTGCCGTACCTAGAAAGCATTTGGACGAGTTAATTGACTCCAAGAATGCAGCAAGCTCATGAGACTCTGGAAATTCGAAAGTGTACTGAAAGGTCATCATAGAGTTGTGTGTTTTGTCTTCCCCTGTGTTTCCTAATCATGTAAAATGAATTCATTAAGTTGACGTGACCCAGTAGCTGCAGTTGTTAAGCTTGCTGTGCCCACATGCCTACAGTAGTGGCTAAAAGTTTTGGCAGTGACACAAATGTTGTGTTTTGCAAAATTTGCGGCTTCTGGTCTTGTGGTGGCAATTCACATTGTTTTTATGTTATTGTGCCGAGTGATCAGATACATATTCATTCATTGCAAAGAGTTTTATTAGCATAAAATGTTCACTTTATTCCAAAAACCCATTTTCACTTATTTTGGACCCTGGCAGCTACACTGATGATCAGCTAAAAGTGTCCAGCAAATGCCAGGCCCGTCTCCTCCTGAGGAGTCCGCTATAGAATCGTGTTACCACCCGTGCAGAGCCTGCTCAGTATTGGCAGCAGCTGGTTGGTTTGGGGGAGTTGATTACTAATAGAAAGTAAAGTGTCCCTGCACACCTGGCCCCCACTTGTCACCTGTCCCCCTCCCCATCACAGATGACCAGAGAAATTTTCATCACATCTACTAAGTTGTAAATGTTCCCTCCGGCAAGGACTGGCTTAGACAGCTTCTGTGCATTTTAAAGTATGATATTGTTAGACTTTAATAATGTAATATGTGTGTGTGTGTGTTAGATTTTTTCTGCAACATAATGTAAATCTCCTAATTCTGCTCATTTTGAAATGCAGGATAAATGACCAGCTCATTAAACTGCCTTTTGGGTTGTGCTGGTTCATAACTTACCATTGCAGATTGTTTCGTGGTGTTATGGCTGTCACTTCCGAATCTGCAAGGGACACACTCACACCCCCAAACACCAACCTGCTCAGATCTGGTCTTTATGGACTGGGTCTCACAGACATACAGAAGGGCTAAATTGGGTTGCAAGAAGAAAAAATGTTTAAGGGACACTGCGTTTGTCATGATTTAGGCTGAAGACAGAAGCTTTGGAGCCTTTTCCTTTAAGAGAAGCCATATTGTGTATCATTGTCAGGGTCACGTCCCTCGTTTCTATAGGCTGGGTCTCCAGGGTCATGACCGTGACTTAATCAACAACCGGCGTAAAAGGTCATCCTTTCACTATGAATCTTAACCCAGTCTGCAGGTAAAACCCTTCATTTCATTTTGATCTGTTGTGTGTTTTCTCTTCTTGTGTTGCCTGGTTTAAGACTTATTTCCTGTTATTAGTCCTCTTGTCTGGGTTATTTTCTTTTGTTTTGCCTTTTGCTCACTTCTCCCGGTTTACTCACAAAATCAGTTATCCTGTTTTCCTGCTGAGTCAGGACAGCATTAAGCAATTTGATCTCTTTGAGGAAAAATGTTTGACTCGTTGGAACCAAAACCTGTAGACACATGGGTTTCCCAAAATGCAGATTGGAAACACCTGTCCTAGAAGGCTTTGGCCTTTACAGTTTATTCCTGTAGAAGCAGGTCAGATGGACGACTGGCTGGAAGTGAGGCTTAGCGACAAGAAGCAGGCAGCTATCATCAGGGAAGGAAGACAAATGGCATCTTCCCTGGCAGGTCCTATCTCTGGCGGCTTGACAGGTCCAGCTGTCTTTCCGTTTATTTAAGAGCCACACAAGTGACCCCGGCCACCTTTCCCCCTGCCTTGGTCTATCTTCTGTGTGCTGCGTCTCCTAATAGCCCAGAAGCTGTATGGTGGATACATCACTTCATTTCAAGGTCCGTATGTCTCTTTGGGAAAGGAATAAACCAGTCAGCCGTCCTGTTAGTTTGTTTTAGCCTCTCTACCTGTACTCATATTCTGGTTTTTCTTGACTTCAAGTTGTTTTGGAAATTGAAAAGGCCAAATGATTGGACGATGCCCTGCCACATGTTTCATTTTCATGGAATGTATGGCTGCGGAAAGAGCTGTGGTTTGGACTGCATGTTCTCCCTGTGTTCTTGATAGCTTCCATAGTGTGTACCTGCTGTAATGATGGCTGGCCCTACAGCCGTGTGTCCTGAATTCTATTTGCCGCCTCTATAAGGGGGCTTTCTCTCCTAAGATACAAGTCCAAAACAGAAATGAGCCTAAATATTAGCCGGACTGGCAGAGCACCACAAAATGATTGATAGTGTAGACCCCCGTCAAACTCACAAACTTAGCACATGACAGGTCTGTTGGTGGATGGCTGCCTGATTTTTAAATTACTGTATATCACTAGGCATTAACTTTGAGATCTGTTTGCAGCTGGATGGTTATTCCTGGAAACCCTTCATCCTGGTTTTCGATTAAATCTAACCTGGTCCACCCCAGATCTCTCTCACTTCCTCACTTCCATGAATTGAAAACAGCAGTTCCTTAAATTAGGTCCATTCATCTATTATGCATCCACAGTTTGCTGAAAAGTAGATGAACATGATGGTCCCTCCCCAGGTCCGCATTTATATTTTTATTAACCGCAGTCTCCGTATAGAAGTTAACCTTATCTCAGTCCCGGGCTGGGCAGAAGGTGTCATCTTGACCCTTGGTGAGATTTATGATGAACATTTCAGTCATGAGCTCCATATTTTTGATTCCATCCTCCTCTTTCTTCTTTTCTCTCCCCTTACCTTCATTTAACTTTTACTCATTGTCTGCACACAAGTTCCATAAATACTAAAATTGCCCTCTAGGGTGGATTATTGTCAACATAAAATGACTAGAATCAAAAGGGGCCTCAAATAATCTTAACACAATAAAAGATTTATTTTTAACAAAAATACGAGGTGAGCTACAAAAATAACCAGACTGGCATTGGGGTTTTCTTGGAAGAGCATCTGGAGGTCGGCCGGACGTGTATCATAAAACTTTATCTCCTCCTACACATCAACATCAAACTTCTTGTGAATTTTCTCTTTTACTGTAAAGCAGTTTGTGACTGACAAAAACATTCCTGTCCTCGATCATTCTCCATATTCGCCCGATTTAGCACCCTGTGATTTTTACTTGTTTCTGAAAATCAACCGTGATCTGAAGGGAACACATTTTTCTTCAATGGATGAAGTGAAGACAGAAACGGCAAGCCTGTTGAAGAGCCTCAAGCAAGAAGACTTCCAGCACTGTTTCAATCAATGGGAGACACGTATTGAGCGGTGTAGAGATCGGGAGGGGGGTATAGAGAAGGTGACACTGTTTAGAATGCTGGAATTCAGCAATAAATATTTTAGTTTTTTACCAGTCTGGTTATTTTTGTGTCTCACCTCATGCTTTGTAGTACAAGAAGGTCCTTAGAACACTAAAGGAATTGCCTGAGGAGACAAGGCAATACACAACAAACAGTCCCAGTACAGAATCTTAAGACAAAGTCAAAAACAGAGCACAGGTTTAAAAATCCAAGAAATCGCAAATTAAAACAAAGCAAAGCAAAACGCAAGTAAACATTCCACTCCCTAGCGCATTCGAAATGAACCCCCAGGAACTGTGGGAGGCCCTCCAATTTATAGGGCAGTGATTGGCAGGTGGCCTTACCTCTTGGGGAACCACCCCTACAATACATGGTATATAACACAGGCTGCATAGAAATGTAGAAAAAAGCAAAACAACAAATGAACATTAAATACATAAATTAAGGAATCAAAAGTGACATTAAACAAGATCTTAAATCCCAGCCTCAGGTCAGATAGTCCGTCTCTGCTACTTTTACACAAGGCTGCCTTCAAGTCCTAAGCCCATTCAGTCAGTTCGGGAAGTTGATCGATCTCTGCCTGCACCTCTTGATTGCAACCTGATTTTTAGGAACATCACTTTTTTCCCCTCTTGAAATCCCACTCATCTGGCATAGACCATTCAAATTTGACATTGCCTGTGTGTCACTTCCCTGTAAATGTTTACTTCTGGACCTTTCTAACAATCCCCTCTGCTCTCTTTACTCTTCTAAACCCCCAGGTGCTTTTTTACAGATATACTGAGAATTAGTGTTGGATCAATGTGAATAATTTGACTTCAGTATCGACACCAGCTGGTATAACTCACAATCCCAAATGTCCCACTCCAGCCCCTTTGATGCAACACACCATCACCACACCACACTCCGTCAAAGCAGAGGAGTCCCCTGTACCAGTTCCCTTCCAGTACCTCGAAGTCTGTTTTTCCCCTGTGTAGTTTTCATCATTGTTAAAACGTTCCCTGGTGTAGTGGAAAGGGGTCTAGATGGGTGTTTCTTTCCAGTAGTGGAATTGTACCCCTTTAAGAGTTATTGTTTTTTTTTTTGGTATTTTTTTCAGTACCAGTTGTAATATATTGGCGTGTGGGGAGCTCCATCCAGGCCCTGTGGAGGTATGCAGTAATAGCGTGAGACAAGAGGGGCACAGACTCGTAACAGTATCTTCTCCTTTCCCTGCAGCGTCAAAGAGCCGCTCAGTCTTGAGGATGCTCCCCTTCCTTTCCTGACAATATAAAAAGAAAGTGACTCCCAAATAGGTTGCTGTCGCATTCTGACTTGACGCTCAAGAAGAACCAGAGATCCAACCTTATTTTGCTCTCACAGAGAAAAGTCAGATATTTTCATTTGTCATTTGGGTCCTAACAGGCATTTTTCTTGTTCTAATTAAACGAGGTGACCCGGTTGATACCCCAGCTGTTTCTCAGAATGTTCGCGTCTACTGCCCATACTGGGAATATCCTAATGTTTCAGCCTTTTGTCTGCCGCAGTTTCTTTCTTCTGTCTCATCCTGTAATGGTCCATGTACTCCTCAAATTTTCCTTCTTTCGGTTCTTTCTGCTCTTTCCCCCTTTGCAGCAGAATGTTCTGTTTGGGCACAATCACTACAAAGTTAGCCAGAGTTTTAAGTTTGAGATCTCCTGACTCTCAGTCCTTTTGCTTCTGGAAATCCTCATTTTACAGCTGTATGCTTCTTGAGCTATCTGCTGCTAGAATTAGTGGCAATCACTGGGGCTGAGCTGCCTCGTAATGCTAGCATATTGTCATCTATTCAGTTTGGGGTCATCTTGCCTCACCTCTTATTGTATCTGAGTGGCAATCCTGTATCCCACTTGTTTTGAACCCACCTGGATGGGAGCTTTATTTAACGGCCAGTTACTATAGTAGGTCCCGTGTGCAGCTGCAATGATTAACTTGGGGGCGATGGGTTGGATGTTTTGTTTTGTATTGACATGTTCATGGTTACGTTTGATTTACTGAAACTTGTATTTGCATATCTCTCTATTATAAATGGAAATCCTGGGATGATAATTTCAACTCTCGCGAGAGATCATTTCAGGTCCTGTGAGATGAGACTTATTGGCAAGAGATTTTGACAAGTCCCGCCCTCCTCTCAGACATTTATAATCACACCCACAGTCCAATCACTTCTCATTCGTGTGAATGTTATGGTCAGACACAGTTCCTGCGCTCTCCGCTCCAAGCAGGGTCGGAAATAAAAGACAAAGAGTAGATGACAAAGTAGAACGTCGTGAAGAGGTTCAGAAACGTTGGCGCGATACACATACAGAGCAGGTTAGGGATAATGGAAGTACTAAAATTTGAAAGACTCAAAAAAATTATAGTAAAGATCGCATTAGCACAAACAAACAAATTATTACTCAGTGAAATAGTGGAATAGCGAAAAGAGATTGAATATACAAACATAGGTGATATGACAGAAGTATGTAGATATTGTTTGGCTTTAAACTTTAAGTTGGTGACTTGTAGATTGTCTAATTCGTGTTGCCATCAGAGAAAAGTAGTGTTTATTCCCAATGAAGAGGCCGATCCGCGAGAATTAAAAGATTTGTTGTTTGGTGAAAGTGAAATTCAAATACGCGAGTGGCAGAGACGCAAAGTGGCTGGCGTGTAGTGCAGGCCGGGTGGTTGGCGACCAGAGGGCAAAGCCACCTAGTTTACTTAATAAAAATTTGATAACAAAACAAAATAGGTGATATTGCAATGTGACATTCATAGCATCCATTCACATTGTATGAAGGGAGTGAATTCTTCATTTTATACAGCGCCTTTAGTAGATAGGATCATCTGACTAACAGGGTGTAAAGCGAGGTCATGAAACTCAAAGGTAAAATGAACATGTGACATGACACTTCACATGTGTTTGGGTATCACCGCTCTTCTATTCAGCTGACAGCTGACCTGCTCAAGAATCACACCAGTGTTTCCAGTTTGTTTCCCGATGTCCAGGCCACATTGGCCATCATGTCTTAGTCATTCTTTTCTCCTAATCATCCCCCAATCTTTATTTGGTTGTCTGTCATTCTCTGCTCTTCACCACCTAATAGCTAATGTGGTGAGCGTGTGGGTGCAGAATGGCTGCTCACACATCATCCAAGTGAATGCTGCACATTGGTGGTGACTGGAGTGGCCCACCTCTCTCTGTGTGAAGCACTTTCAGTGTCTCAAGGTGTTTTATAAATGCAATGTCATCTTCTTCACTTTCTTCTTCTTGTCGTATTCATGACTAAGAGGAGAGCTTCTAGCACCTAACCGGCGCTTCACTGTGTGAAGAAGTGCTTCCTGTTTGAATCTCTTCTTCTTCCTCTTCTACCAGGTTTCCCTGATCGGCAGGGCAAACCCTTTTATTGTCGGTGCCATTGAGCACGTCAGAGTTGGAGACACCACCTGCCCTCACCCTGCCAGCATCTCCTTAGCATTCTGAAGCTCTTCTTTAAACTTTTCACGCTTGTGATTTGGTGGCATGTGGTGAGCCGCACACAGGCAGTCTCAGTGAAGAGTGAATTGTTAGCCTCTACTGCCCCCTGGCTTTGTTTTGGATGGTCACACCAAATATTGATTTGACTCTGCTTTTTACTGATCCATGCTTTTCATACTAAATGTGTTGATATTTGAAAACTTCATTTCATTATTTTTGAAAGCATCTTCACTTTTTGCACAGAATTGTATTTCAAACCTTCACTGAGTTAACACTGAATACTCTCCATGGAGAGATGTGGGGAGCTGCTGCCTGAAACTCGCCCTGTAAATCCAATCAGTGGCTCAAGTGGACATCTTCCATCAAATATAGTGACAGTGTGTCCTGGCTGCCATTTCTTCCATCTTGGGTGTGTTCTTTTGACATTGTTATTACACTTTATAGTGTCTAATGAGACATTTGTCCTTGTTTTTGTTTTACAGAATCCGAGCAGAGCAGCAGCCCCAGAACTGGCATTGGCTCCGATCAGGAGGACAGCAAGACAGCCTCATTGGGTAAGTGGCATCAGTGACATTCCCAAAGAATGTTTTAGTCAACTTTTACATGAGCCTGCCTGCTTCACGAGGGAGCCAAATAAAAATCAATGGTCACTGTGAACCAAGGAAATCCCGATGTTGTTTAATTGTGTAAAAAATGAGATGTGCTTACCACATGTCAGTTAGGTTCACCTATCACAGGTAAGTTTAAAGGGGAAACAGCCACATGTTGCTATCTTTTAAATGCATATCAATGAAGTCATTTTTGTAAGAATTGTCAATAAAAGATCGAGCCACTGACATCACTGGTCTAGTGCTGAGCCGTTAGAAGAACTTAATAGCTAAGAATTAATGTGTGGGCAATGTTCAGCCAGCCCAACCAGATAGATAGAAGTGTAAGGCACTATATAATAGATAAATAGATAGATAGATGGATGAAAGGCACTATATGATAGATAGATCGACAGAGTTCTTTACACTTACTGTGTATAATGATTTTCTCACTACTCAAAGCACTTTACATAGTGAGTGTGACGCCACTTCAGCCACCACTAATGTGTAGCATCCACCTGGATGATGCCAAGGCAGCCATTTTTGCACAAATACACTCACCACACATTTGCTGTTAGGTGGTGAAGAGGTGAGAGATGATTAGCCAATTAGAGAAACTAAAAAAACTAACTAACTTTATTTGTATCCAGGGTGAATTTGGCTTTTTATAGAAAGTCAATCAAAAAATATTAACAACCCCTTCTGACATACACACCAGAATGAGTAAAAAGAAAGAAAACTTCTGACTTGGCTTAAGATATAAAGGAGCTGTCCCAGTCCCAGTGAGGCGCTCTACAGGTGTATTGCTGTTGGTATAAAGGACTCCCATATTGTTTATTGACAAACTCCTGCTGAATAATGTGTTGACTGGAAATCCTCTGTGTTTGTGTGTCATAGATAGGATACTCGGAATTTTTGACTTCATTCTCTCGTCATCTGCCACCTCTAGCATGTTGAGAGGGTGTCCAGTAAAGTCACGTTATTGGTCCAGCACCCCAAACACTGGCCTTCACAGGGTTGTAGAAGATGTCACTACCCACATTAAAGGAATGCAGTCTTCTAAGAAAAAATTAGCCTCCTCTGCCATTTCTTCTATAGTCCCTCTGTGTTATGAGACCAGTCCAACCTGTCATAAATAGGGACCCCAAGTACTTGTACCAGTTCAACACCTCCACATCTACTCCTGAACTGTGAGCAGACATAGACACCCTTTGGTGTGGTGAAACCCAATAAGCAACTCCTTAGTTTTGCTGATGTTAGGTTGCAGACAATTCTTTCTGCACCAAGAAATTTATGTCTCCACCTGACTCCTCTCCTTTGCCTCATCCCCTTATCAAAACACCCCGTAAGTGCAGAATCATCTGAGACTTTGTACAAGTGATATGCCCTGGTGTTCCATTTGTAGTTGAAGGTGTACAGAGTGAAGAGCAGAGCGTACAGGCCTGTTCCTCGTGGTGCTCCAGTGTTACTCACACAGTCCTTCAGTTTCACACACTCTGTGGTCTGCCCCACAGGAAGTCCATTTTCCAGGTCATCATAGGCTTATCCACCTGCATTTCACTGAGTTTACCCCTTAACATGGATGGCTGGATGGGATTGAAGGCCCTGGAGAAACCTTAAAATATCATCCTAACAGTGCTGCCAGCTTTGTCCAGGTGAGAATAAGCCCTGTGGAGCAGTTAAATAATTGCATCCTCCACTCCAATTTTTCTCAGGTGGACAAACTGCAGTGGGTCCAGGTGGTCTACCAAAAAAGTATTCGTATAATCCTGGACCAGCCAATGGCAAGGAAGATGTGTAGGGGCTGAATGATTTTATTATAGGATTATAAGATGTGTTTAAAATTATGAATGGAATAAGTGAAGTTGGTATCAGCTATTACTTTAAAGGGAATGACACCAAGTGCCACTGAGTTCATTTTGTATGTGTAATTCTACCATGAACTTAACATAAAGTGTTAACATAATGTAGCAAAAAGCCCCCACAAGAATAAGAGTCCAGTAACGTTCAGCTTGTATACATACACAAAGGGCAGACAGAGATTCTTTATAAATGAATAATTTCTTTTGTGTTCTTCTTAAGAAAAAGCTCCAAGGAGTAAGAAATGCACGTCAAGAGTTGCCTGAAATAGGCAGTCCAAAAACACAAATCAAGCAAGAATGGTAAAAAAAAAAAAAAAAAAGACTGCAAAGGTCACAAATCCAGAAAATTACAAAAAATTACAATAATCAGTAAAACTCGATCAAAACCATCAAGTGAAATCAAATGAACTGCAACGGACTGGGACTGTCCTCATCTTTATAGGGGAGAATGCAGCCACTTGACAGTGATAGGCAGGTGGGGAAACACCCATAAGACACACGGAACATAGCACAAGATATGTAGACAACTAGAAACTAAATGATCAACATCATCAGCATCAACAAAAGTTTTAAAAATGACCAAAAAGACGTTAAAAAAGGAATTTGAACCCCAGCCTGGCTGAAGGATAGCAATTTCTTCCTAAAGAGAAGTGTAAAAACGTGAACAAATGGTGTGATTGTATAGCTGAACATTCCCTTAGATCCATAAATAACACTTTACATACACAACGCAGTTTGGAATATATGAACATATATAACAACCGCCACATTGTCTCAATAAGCAATATACATGGGTGCCTCTCTACTCCTCACGATTGTATATTTTGCCTCACACCTCTCTTGACAGTGACTTCTCTCTTTCTCAACTTCTCTTGGGTGTTACAACGGGTGAGGAAAGCTACCAGACGCCATGGGACCGAAACGAGCACATAAATAGATGTTAGTAACATTTACCATGAGTGGAAATGCAAAGACATTTTCTAACTACGTATACAACAATCAAGTACTCAGAAAAGACAAGTCGGGTAAGCCATGGGAGGGTGGCCAGCGCTGACACCTGTGTGAGAGGAGTTCCAGCAGCGGGGTCAGTGAAATTGTCGTATGGTCTCCCATGAGATGGTCATATCTTTGCCATCATGCTAAGGCACTCAAGTTCTTTATGGCAGTGTGACATGTCACCATCTTTTTACTTTTAGTTGCTGCATCAATATAAGTAGCAAGTTTTCATGCCAGCTAAGGGTTAGTCGCCGCAGTGTGATGTGCTACACTGCTAAATAGAAGCGGACACTAAAGACGCATTTTAATGGCAGGTATAAATGTAACCCGATTATATAAGAACACAATTTATTTATGAGATTAACATAAGGTGGGGGGGGTGGTCTTTGAGAAAATGAACTAACATTGCAGGCCATATGTAACACATTGGGCCACTTTAGAAAGGTTCAAGGGCCAGATCTGCTTTCGACTCTTCATTTGGTGTCACTAGGGGATGTTAAGCTAACAGACGTTTGTGAGCTTACTGAGTGGCCTGTTCTCATCAAAGGTCTGTGTTACCCTTCTTAAACATTTGAAAGCAGTCACATCTTCCACAGCCGTTACGGAGTGAGCATGAGAGTGGGACCATAGCACAGACGAGGCTAATATTACCCATTCTGACTACGTTATGGCAAATAGCAACTTTTGATCAGTCCTTTCCCTACCATTGTGCCCACTCGCCTACTTTATTCAGCTTTTGTCTTCCGGACCAAGAAGTGATTTAATGGAAACCTCTCAAGTGCACATGAGTTTTAATAGTGGAGATTTGGAGAGCTATGTTAATGCAGCTAAAGACAAGAGTGGAGCTTGCACAACGGCGCCAACAGCAATGAACATGTGGAACCATTTAGAGGACTTTTGTAGCACTTTAAATACCTTTAATTGAGTGGCCTGATAATGCATAATTTGGGAGTTTCTATTTTTGCCCTTTCCTGGGCCACTGTGTTTATTTGCAGATGTTGTCTGCCGCTCTGACTCCACATACAACAGTCATAAGAGGTGCAGACACGTTCCAGGAGTCACTTTAAATTCAGCGCCATGTGACATTGGCAGCAGCTGTGCAAACCTACTGTAATATCTGCAGAAATGGGATAAGAGAGAGATGGCACTCGGCACATCTTCTGTTCACTCTGTTGAGACCTGAGCTTCAGTAGAACTACGTGTATAATTGAATAATAGTAGAACTAAACCCGTTTAGCATCCTGACCTTAGAGTCACCCTGTTGTTTTATTTTATATATACGACTACAAAGTTTGTTTGAAAGCAGGTTTACAGGCCGTGTTCTGATTGGCTTGTTGGTGATTTTTCAGAGAATAATGACTGCTGTTGGCCTTAGTGAAGGTTCACCTCTTATGTGATGATATGTTGTTCATATAAAGTAAGTTGAATTTCTGTAACACTAACACAAAATGAATATTATTTTAAATGGAAAACATCTTAAGCTTCCTTGGCACCCAACAATAAGTACCCTTTTTGCTCAAATAACACCAAAAATACATGAAAATTGACACAATTAATTCAATAATACATCCGTCCATCCATTATCCAACCCGCTATATCCTAACTGCAGGGTCACGGGGGTCTGCTAGAGCCAATCCCAGCCAACACAGGGCACAAGGCAGGAAACAGACCCAAGGCATGGTGCCAGCCCCCCACAGGGCACACACACCAAGATTGCCAGTTTACCTAACCTGCATATCTTTGGAAGGAAACCCACGCAGACACGGGGAAAACATGCAAACTCCACACAGGAAGGACCCGGGAAGCAAACCCGGGTCTCCTAACTGCGAGGCAGCAGCGCTACCCACTGCACCACCGTGCCGCCAATTACAAACATAAAACACCAAGTAATTGATGGTGTAAGTATTCACCGTGTCATGCATGTGAGCCTGAGGATCTCCTCCTGGGCTTGATCGAGGTGTGTGATAATCCACCGGGATGAGAAGTTGAGCTGCTGCTGTCATTATCTTCTCTTCTCCTTCTCTTCACACTGTTCAAGAAACTGCCCAGTGAGGGCATTTAGCCCCGTCCCTTCCAGTTTACCAGCTGCCCAGAAGGAGACACCTTTTTGTGACCAAAGTGACCCGCCAGACCGAGCTCCTGTCTGATAGATCCTAAATCAGCGGCAAGAGCCAAAGCTGTTTGTTTTAATTGAGCCTGAGGGCAGGATGCACAATTGCCACGAGGCATTCATTTTTTATTCGAATGTTTAGGTTGGCATCCCAACTTTTACTTTGGCGTGACCTGCGCCTGGCCACAACCCCCTTCAAGTCAGCATTTAGTAGATGGCTGACATAATAGCCTTGAGTCTGTCTGATCAGATATTTCTCTGTCGGCGCTGCCATTTTTTCCTCCATTCTTCTTTGCTAAACTGCTCAGGCTCTGTCAAGTGTCTTGGTGATTGTGAGTGAACATCCTTTGTCAAGTCCAGACACAAATTCTCAATTGGATTGAGATCTTTGTTATTTTGCAGCCATTCCTGTGTACCTTTGGCTTTATGCTTGGGCCCATTGTCTTTCTGGTCTTCTCTCAAGGTGTCTTCCTGCAGGAGTTCCCCGTATTTTGCTGCATTCATTTGACCCTCATAAGCCTTGCAGCGGCTACTGCAGACAAGCATTCCCACAGCCTGATACTGTTACCACATACTTCCCAATCGATATGGTGTGCTTGTGGTAATGCGCAGTGTTCAAAGATGGTGTTTAGTCTGTCACAAGAATAACATGAAGACATCAAAAAAGGTTTAGGGCAGTTGTATTCAGGTTGGAGTCCAGAACAGAACTGATGAGGGAGTGAGAGTATGGCAGCTTTAAAGGCTGGGACAGGAAGTGACATCATCAGGACCGGAAGTGCCGTCATCAATGGCACCGGTACCTGGCGGCATTTCCCATGGATGGTCTGCAGAGGACTGAGAGAGGAGGTCAGTGCAGCTTGCCATCCCCTGGTCAGGCGTGGTACTACTATAATTCAGGCCCTTTAGCTGCCTCTCAATCACACATATGTGATAAGTCCAATAGCCAAAAAGCTGACATCTTGGTCTCATCAACCCACAGAGCATTTTTCCTGTCTTCTGGCAAACTATACCTGTAGTGTCATGTGCATTTTTTTTTCTCTGTTGTCACTCTCCCATAAAGCTGTGACTGGTCAAGCACCCGGATACAATTGTTTTCTGCCCCATTTCTCCAGTGTCTGCCACTGTAGATTGTGACTCCTTCGTAGTTCGCAAAGGTCTCGTTTTTCTCAGTTTTTGTGGAATACCTACTTTCTCAGATATAAAGCTGTGACATACTCTTTCCATTTCTTAATGTTTAATTTAACTGAATATTTAGCGACTTGGAGAGTTTCTTGTCTCCATTCTCTGACTTGCTCTTTACACAAAGTTGCTTGAGTTTTATGTTAGACCACCTTACTGACTCACCACATGTCTGGATCTTTCAGACACCATCGGTTGAAACCTCAGACAGGTGCTCTTCATTGAACTACTGATGGGATTTCTAACACCAAGTGGTTGCATCAGTTCCGGTTGTTTTTTTATACACACTGTATGGTCTTATTTCATAACAGCATCTTCTCTTACCAGATGACCAGGACATCTTTGGTTGTACCATCCTGTTAGGCTTGTGAGATTATCCAACGCTGGACTTCTCATAGCTCCAAAGACCTTTATCGAATGGTCATTTACTTTGTGGATTTTTCTCACTAGGCCTGCTGATGAAGCCCCATTGGTGACCACATTTAAATGGCCTTAAACTCACCATTCCTCTCTTGTATTTTGACCTTGCCATATCAGTCCATTAGCATTATTGTTGAGCTATGGCCAGTTGAAATGGCTCCATCAGGTACTTCCAGGCAACTCTTCATGAGGTGGTCATTCAGAAGCCTGAAGGTTTTTTCAACAACTACCTAATAACAGGACCAGGTGTCCTTGCAAGTTCTCTTTCCTACTGATATGTATTAGGGTGACCGTTTGGATGTATCTTACACTGGCCTGTGGTGGCAGGAGGAGAACCAACTTCCTTAATTCTAAAAAAAGAAATATCTTGATTAACCCAAGATTGTGCTGGTATCACCCTCTACCCTCAGATTGTATTTACAATGATCTTTCACATGTGTTCATAAGAACTACTTCTGAGTGCTTTGTAATCACTTCAGGTTTTTTGTGTGATACCTCCTGAAGGTGAAAGCCCACATATATGATACACTGTTCAACTCGTCTTGATGTTTTCTCCCATATTTTTTGTTCTCTAGATCCCTTTTAGGTCACCTTTGCGTAGGAAAATACACCCTTATGATAAAAATGATCATAAGGACTTCAAGTTGTGCAGGCCACATTGATTAACCTCAGGGGATCACCCTGTCATGGGACACGAGGGATCAGGAAAAGTTGAGACCAGTGATCTAGATGTGTGCAATGTCATTTGGTGCTGTTTCGAGGTTGCTGATCATGAATACAGTCATAGTTTTTGATATTTGATTCTTTAGTGGTGGTCCTAGCCCTCTAAGAGCGACTCCCAGTGACAGAAATGACAAATTTCAAGTATAAGCTTGTGAGGTATTGTGTTAGACTATTTGTAGGACAGTCAAATGAATATGAGTAGTAGAGATCTAGCCCTCTATGGACTATGGACTATGGACCTTCATCAGAGGGTAACAAATAACAAATTTCTTTTAATGTTGAGAACATTTACACTTTAACATTTATATTGAAACACACACATTTGAATATTTCAGACATTTAATGCAACTATTCTTGCTTATTGTGTACTTCTACTTCATGAATTAAATCATTATGTTACTTATTAACACTCCGAATTGGGTGGCACACACTAACTTTTTGTACTTTGCAAAATGAATCACCTTATCAAATTAGTTTATAAGTTTATTTTATATATCTTATACAGAGCAGCATAATGATATTGCCAAAAGAATCTCAATGCAGATCATCCAAAAATTCAAAATATAACAAAACACTAGGCCTGAGAAGACAGCTCCCTGGTGGTGGCAGCGGGACACAGGAAAACAGCTGTCTTGTGGCTGCGTGTGCGCAAACAAAGTGTGTTGACGGGTGGAACCTCTGCACCAGTTTCACAAATAAGGAAGACCACAGAAGCCACATTGCATCAACGCTCGATCCACACGGTTTTCCTGGAGCCTCTTGAAACAATTTACAGTAAGAGCAGACCTGTGAATCCCCTTCCTGCTTTGTAACTTTGTTTCGAGGAGCAGAGGCCTCTGGGAAAGCACGTCACTTACTTTCTTTTTCTCAAGTCAGAGTTTCTTTTTTTTCTGTGATGTTTTCAAAGCCCTGCTCTTTGTGATTTCAGTCAAGTCTCCTGCCAACAAAATAAACACTAGCTCTTGGGGGAATTTGGAACTGTTGTTCATTGCTCTGAATGGTGTGGAGTTTGGACTTCAACTCTGACTTTCAGCCCCCTGCTTTTTTTGGGAGATTGATGGCACAGAAATGCTCTAGTGTGAGCCTCAGAGTTAGGGATTTAAGAATAACAATAATAATAATAATACATTTTATGCATATAGGTCCTTTCCCATGCTCAAAGTACTTCACAAAAATTTAGAAGGAATGACTGGGCATCAACAAAATTGGAAACAAATGATAAAACGCTAAATAAAGATAATTACAGGGAACACAAAGCTATTAATTAGAAAAAATGAAAATAAACCAGAATGAAAATACAAAACACTACAAGAACACCCCAAACAAATCAAGTCAAATTTATTTGTCACATACAAATTATACAGTACAATATGCAGTGAAATGCTTAGCTGCTCAGCTCCTATGTCTGTACCTTGAGACGATATATAAAAGGACAATAAGAATATGTCTGTCTATTATGAAAGGAAATCCTGAGGCGAGATGAGACTTTTTCTAAGAGAGATTTTTTAAAGTCCCACGAGACGAGACTTTTGCCATGAGATTTTATCAAGTCCCACCCTCCTCTAAACCATATTCAACCATGCACATGGTCCTCACACCTCTCATTCGTGTGAATACTTTTGACAGACACAGTTCTTGCTCTCTCAGCTCTTATAAATTTTTACGTTTTACTCACTTTAAGATCCCAAAATAAAGAAGCCTTATTATAATAATTCATTACATTTATGTAGCGCTTTTCTCAGTACTCAAAGTGCTATCCACACAGGGAGGAACTGGGAAGCAAACTCACAATCTTCCACAGCCTCCTTACTGCAAAGCAGCAGCTCTACCACAGTGCCACTATGTCCAAATCTTATTGAAGAGTTTCATCCCGAAGGGTATTTAACCAAGAAATTAGAACACGGGCAATCCTAGCACTGAGAAACGATGAAGTCAGACGAAGTAACACGGAAATTGTCGATCTGTTACACGGCACATTGGTTAAATGCGTATCAATAGATTATGCTGAAACAGTTGGTGGTGATCATGCGATAGATGAAAACATCAACTTACAATATCTCATAGAATATCTACAACCGTAAACACTGTCCGGTCTTCCGCCGCCCAAATTACTGTTGAAAAAAGGATGTAGCCGAGAATGGTAATATAGTACATTAGACACCAAAGGAGATCTTGATATGCCTTTTGCATTAAAACGTTAACAGTTTCCTGTTAAAAAAGCTTTTGCAAAGAAAATTAACAAATCATAGAGACAAACATTTGAAAAAGTCAATTTATTTATTAGAGAGAAAGAAACGAAATTCACTCACAAGCAGTTATACGTTACTCGCTGTAATGTAAAATAGTTGTTACATATGCATAATAGAATTAATTTCCATGAAAATAACAATCTGTTTAAATTGTACATCTGCTTCCCCAAACGCGAGCAACAGAAATGCAAAGTGGCTAACACATAGCGCCGGCCCGGGGGTTGGCAAGCAAAGTAAGCAGGGGGCAAAGCCCCTAGTAACTTTATAAATCAAAAAATCATTAATAGAATTCTAAACCTGTAATAGTAATAATAACTGGAATAAGGACCTAACTTTCATAGCTTAATGTGAGGGAGTTAGCAAGAGGGCATAACATAATTTGTTATACTAAAAGAAATCATTAGAACAATGTAGACGAGAACAGATCATTCAGCCCACCAAAGTTCACAAGTCCTATCCACTTAACACTATAATCCCATCAAATGTATGTTTCTATTCTATAATACCGTAGTAACAATAAGAGAAGCTGTCTACTCAAAAAGGTAAATCTAGGAAGATTTACCCACAACCTCTTGATTATAAGTCAGCAGTACTTACCACTGCACCACCCAAGCAGTCGTGTCAGCATCGTACACTGACCCGATTTCTTTTTCTTCATTTATATTCTTTAGTAAAAACGCACTTGTTTTGTTATACTTGTACCTTTTGTGAAAGTGTTATTTGATATTTGGACTTCAGTCTTCACACATTATACACTTCATGTCTACATTTTGTCAATTATTACTAAAACATGAAAAATGTTTCTGTTTTAGGTATGTTTTCAACGATTCCTGCCCTTCATTTCCTGTCATCCTACATTTACACAGATCGTTGTAGACACGGAACACACATGAAATGTATGTATTCCAAATAACGATATATTGTTTACTCTATACAACTCCAGACACCTCACACCCAGATACACAAACTTGAGCTCCGTCGATGGGGGGATGGGATAGCAGGCTGCTTTTTTCTTCTTCTGCTGATCGACACATTTACAAAACAAAAGACGCTAATAGAGAGGTGCAAAGGAATTTAAGGTAGCCCAGGATTACAAGTTTTTTCATATGCTTCAGGAATTCTAGTATTAAATCCACAATAATAACATCTAATCAAGTTTTGTAGGCCCCTAAAGTCTACTGTCCAGCACCCCACTTGGTCACTTATTCCATGTGTCTGTGCTTCTCTTTGTAAAGAAAAACTTTTAATGTTTGTGTGTAATTTGACCTTAACAAGTTTTCAACTGTGTCCCTGTCTTCTTGTTGAATTCATTTTAAAGTCACCATCTCGTTTCACTGGACTAACTCCCTTCATCATTTTAAACACTTCACTCAGGTCTCCTCTTCATCTCTGTAAAGGCTCAGCGCATCCCCTGTAGCCCAGAAGTCAGCCACTCGCTTTTCTCGGGACTTTTTCTTGTGCTGTTATGTCCTTTTTGTAGCCTGGAGACCCAAACTGACCACAGGACTCCAGATGAGGCCTCACCTGTGAGTTATAAAGCTTGAGGAGAACGTCCTGTGACTTGTACTGCACACATCAAGGCGCTATATAACTTGACATTCTGTGAGCCTTCTTAACGGCTTCTGAATCCTGTCTGGCAGTTGACAGCGGAGGGTCCACTACGACTCCTTCTCATGGGGTGTACTTTCAAGCATCCGGACAAAGAGAGTAAATTGAAAGGTCCATATATTCCTATTTACATTAAGTTGGAGTCGGCATAGTATACTGTATATACCAGCTCCAACTCCAGTAACCCATTAACTTCTTCAGGATTTAATTCTGGAGGGGCAGACAGAGAAATGGCTACCACATCCTAGGAAGGTACCAGGTGTGCAAATTACTTAAAGGAGAGGTAGTGATGAAAAATGGCAACATAGGACTCTTTTTAGGCCCTGTAATTGGAATGAGCATACTTCAAATCCTTGCTTCTGACTCCAGTTCCACAGCTCTTGAGTAAAAGCATGGACAAGTTTCTCCACATCCAAAAAGGAGGAGGAATGAATGAACACAGGATATGCTACGGAGGTAGAAGTACAAAAGTTTCTTAATGTGGTGTACGTGTGCAGAATAAGAAAGGAAGGAATCAAAAACGATTACGAACAGAAGGAGAAGGTGTGATGATTTCATCATTATGAATGATTGCAAAGGAGCTCATGTTCTTAAGATGAGCTTTAGTGCCAATTAGTAGGACTTTGGCTTTATTGCAGTTTAATTTTAAAGAGTTCTGTGCCATCCAGGTTTTAATCTCACTGAGGCACATTGTAAGCTGAAGAAATTCTGAACTTTCATGTTTATAATACTGAAACAGATCTGAGTATTATCTGTGTAAAGATGAAAACTTGTTCCAAAGCAATGAATAATATGGCCAAGGGTGAGCCTCTAGACCTGGGGTGTCGAACTCCGGGCCTGGAGGGCCGCAGTGGCTGCAGGTTTTCATTCTAACCGTTTGACCAGTTTTCACTGCTAATTAAATTCCTTTTCCCTTCATTTTAAAAGCTCTGTTTTTAAGGATATAGTACTCTGAATTGATTCATTTCTTCATTAAATGACAGCCAAACAGAAATGAGACAACAGATGACCAGCTAAGTTAGGGCTTCAAACTCCAACCAATTTCACTCCAATCACTTTCTTAATGAGAAGCTGATTGTTGCTGTTAATTAAACTTGTTATTGAATATCATGACTTGTTGTTGCTCTCATTCTGCCACAGCAGACATTTCGAAAACTGTCGATTTTCTTTTTTTTCTAAGAACACCGTCAACATGTTTTGGTGACCTGAGAGATCATCCTTACTGAGACCTTCACCCTTCTTTATTTTCACATATTATGTGATGGGCACAGATGTGCTGGTCATGTGGTGGCTTGTTTTGTGTCTCATTATTATTTGGCTGCTATTTAAGGAAAAAGAATCAACAAAGGAGCCTGAGTCAAATTAATTAAAATTGAGGCAAAATAAGTTAATTAGTAACAAAAACTGGTCACTAATTACGAAGATTGTTAGAATGAAAACCTGTAACCACTGCAGCCCCCTGGGACCGGAGTTCGACACCCGTGCTCTAGACGCAGAAGAGCAGAGGGCCGAGGACAGAACCATGAGGGACCAGCACTGAGCTGGACCTACTGTGGCCAAGACTAACCATTTAAGAGCAGTGCCAGAGACACCCAGAATGTTCTCCATTATGGACAGTAGCGTAGCATGCTTGACAGGATCAAGTGCTTCACTGAGGTCTAACACAATTCATGTGCTGGTTTGCCCTGAGTCTGCTGCCATAAGCAAATCATAAGTGACTCAAACCAGAGCAGTTTCTCTCAAACCAGACTGAAGGGGCTCCATCAACTGATTACAAGTTAATAAATGGAAGGCCATCACACGCTTGAGAATGTTAGACAGAGAAGGTAAGTGAGAGATGGACCAGGAATTGTTCAGATTGTCACATCAAGACGGGACTTGTTTTAATGTTTAGCTTACAGAAGCGATTTTCAAAATAGCTGACACAGAACCATTATTCGGTTATGTCATAACAGCCTGGTTTATAGCATGAAGACAGGATTTTTAGAAGTATGGTGCAATACACAAATAGTAAGCTTCATCTTACAGAACAAGTCATCCATAAATGGAGATGAAACTGGTGAAAATTTGGAAAAGGAACTGGATGGAGAGGGAAGACAGGGAAAAATATAATTTAACCAGTCAGTCAATCCGCCTTAGTGGGCACAAACACGAGGTGATTCAAATATAAAGTTATTTTATAATGAACTCTTCACATAACACTGTGCAAAGTAAAAGCCATTACAGCGTGAATCACATAAACAGGAAAGCCTTATTTGGTAATGCAGGTAACACCTGCCACCTTAAACATGTCACAAAAAAGTGGTAATTAAAACACAAAGTAACACAATTTTTACAAACAATTGATCGCTCACTCCATTTCTTTTGAAGCAGGAAGACACCACTGCAAGGTACGTTACAGTGCCAACAAGTATAGGGTGCCAGAGGGTTCATGGGTAAAATTAACTTGGTGCCCGTCATGTGTTCTGGTGGGCAAAGAGGTCTGTAAGCCGTTCTTGGTTTGCCCTGAAAGTGACTCCATTGTGATTCATGAACGGTTATCTTGGTCTCTTCTTGGAAGAGTCTCACGGACACTTGCTGAGCTCACTAATGTCACACTAGAGGTCCAGGAGGTGTCACAGGTTCAGGGTCGATTTCCAGCTGACTACCATTCAGCCTGAAACCCTCATTGTAAGAGGATCTCAAATGAAGGTTTTACTGTAAAGGGTTACGGATCTCAAAGTAGTCAAAAATGAAGGTTTAATTATTTATATTAGAAACAAGGCTGTATTCCAGATATATTTGAAGGTAGGTGCTTGTAATGATTATGGAGTGCAGATGCATAGCTGGCTGGACATGTTGCTTCCATTATTATGAAGGTTGAGGATACTGAGACAAACCGCTTGTGGCCTCTCTATACTTCCTTACAAAGCCCTGTAGTGGGATTTCATGGATCTTCCTGTCAGTGCTATGCTGATGATACACAGCTATAAACTGTCAAATCCCCCTAGAGGGCCGCACACTATCAGCTAGCATCTCTGCCAGTCTCAGTGATATTGCAGCCTGGATGATGGAACACCATCTCCAGCTCAACATGGCAGAGATGGACCTTCCTATTATTTCATACATCTATTCAGTTCAGCTTGGCCTATTATCTCTAACTCTGGCCATGTCGTTACTCAGCCTTGAGGTGGTTATCAATCACCAGCTGTCCTTCAGAGACCATGTTGCTATGGTCTCTCTGTCAGCAGATTCACTCTGTACAATGTCCACAAGATCGGACCGTATCTGACGGAGTACGCAGCACAACTCCTGGTCCAGGCTTTGGTCTTTGTCACGCCTGGACTATTGCCACTCAACGTGTGTCACTAAGCTGCTGCAGATGAGGCAAAATGCAACGGCATGTCAGACGTTCAACCAGCCAAGGCGGGCACACATTACTCCTCTCTTCAGTTCACTCTATTGGCTACCCAGGTTCAAAGCCATGATGCTTGCCTGCAGAGTGGTCAGTGGGTCAGCTCCCAAGTATTTGGAGACACTTCTAAGGTCCCCTGCTCCTTCTTGACCACTCAGGTCTGCTGTTGAACTGAGTCTGGTGATGCCACCTCTGTGTGGCATCCAATCTCAGTCCAGACTCTCTTCTTATGTAGCGCCTGGCTGATGGAAAGACCTGCTGACCTCAGTTTGAAATTCTGATTCCCTCAGTGTGTTTGAGAAGCGTTTAAAGACCCTCTTAGAACCTGTTAGAGTTTTGTAACCACAAGGAGGAGCCACTGAGCCCCAAACCACAGACACAGTAATACCCAACACAATTCAAGGTTCAAATAAATACATTTTTTATTTGACAAAATACCTCCTTTTCCAGAACACCAGAAAATTATACCACTCACAACTCACTCTTTCCTGCTCCAAGAGTGTTGCCTGCTGCCTCCTGACTCGATTTAAGTGGGGCTGTCTTTTAAATTAAACTGGGGAACTGCTTCTGGTCTCATGTCCAGGTCATCCTGAAACCAAGGCAGTCCTGCCCTTTGCAGTGCCATCTGGTGCTATCCAAAGACCTCAACAGAGACCCGTTTTCCAGACTCCCTGCATGTGTCTTAATCTGATCCAGCCTTGAGGAACACTGCCACCTCTTGTATGGGGGAATGAACTGCTCCCGATAAGCCCATTTTCCCATCCATTTGGGCCTCCTGGCCTGGGTATGAATCCACACTTTATCCCAGCCAGGATGCCTGTTGTTCCTTCTTGGCGCCTACACTTTGTAACTCACTGGCATTTTGTTCTGAGCTCTTCACTTGTGTTAGTCAATTCTGTCACCTCATCCTGTCGCACTTGTTCCCAAACAGTCCCCCAGACTGATGTTTACTCCATTATGTTGACCTCTTTGATAAGTCACTTTGGATAAAAGCGTCCGCTAAGCAAATAAATATAAATATTAATATAAGTGATACTGGAAGGGTGGGCCACTGAAGGACGTGACTATTAAAAGAATTCATAGGCGTTTGCATTTGGGTTAACAAATCAGGGTATAGGTTAACATAGTCATATATTTTGTAACCTATTAAGTTTTATCCAAACAAGTTTCGGCATAATTTAGGTCCACAGATTCATCCTTCAGTCTGGTGATTTTGATTAACACATGCAAGTAAGAATTTCATGAGATTGGAACAACTCAACAAACCTGTAAGTAAAGGGTGCTGCAGAATGTACAAGTAAGTTGATTTTATAGTTCATGTAAAACACTTTGCAACGCTGCCTAATATGAAAGGTGCTATGAGTCATTTGACCCATTATTTTAATAAAATACGCTCTCGTAATTGTAAGATTTATTTTTTTCTTTAACAACAAATACAACAGAACTCTTCCTGGCGCCAGCCCTCTCACGCCATAGCTGTAATGTCTCTGCTGTCTTTTTGCAGATACCCCGGAGTTTCAGGAGAGCTTTGTGACTTCAGGAGTCTTTAGCGTAACAGAGCTGGTTCAAGTCTCCAGAAGTAAGAATCCTTTTTTTTATTTCCTTTTATCATGTTCCTTTCCTGTAACTTTCTCAGTTTCGTTTCCATTTAGGCATTTTTAACACCTGCCAGTACTGATGAGAAAGAATGCTCAGCATGAGAGTAAAGTGACAAAGGTGCAGATGTGGCTCCATGGTGGTGCTTTCTATGACTAACAGATGTACAGTTTGGTTTAAGAGACTCTAAGGGGTCTGTAGTGACAAATAAATTCTCAGTGCATGCACTGTAACCTAACAGTGACGCTCTTCCCTGGCTCAGCTCCTGCCTACTGCCAATGAGATAAAGTAAGTTAAGGCCTTCCGTCGCAGTGTCTTCAGTGCAGTGAAAGTGTCTCCTCAGAACACGGACAAAAATACCCACAAAAGTATACACAGAAGTGTGTACTATATATATTGTGACAATTGAGGGGCATTGCAGCACCTTAGGCCCAGACACATGTCCCGGGTGCAAACACAAGGTTTATTACAGTGAATACCTCAAAACGTACTTCTTGTTAAACACGATCACAATTCTCTATTCCCTTTTCTTTCTTTCTTCTCCTTTTACTTCCTATGCACCTCCCAGGCTTAAGCTTTGTCCTCCTTCCACCCGACTCCTGCTCGCCTGGATGAGGTAGAGCAGCTCCGTCTATCTGAGACCCAGATAATCAGGATGATGCCCTGGCACCGGAAGTACTTCTGGGTCAGACGGAAGTCTGAGAAAGTAGGGATTATACATCCTTACCAGCGGCACCCACAGAACCCAGCAGGGCTACACTCCAGGACTTCACTTCAATTCCCAGTTTGCCCCATGGGTAACCTGCAAAGTACTAAAGCCCAGGGATATTGCCACCTTGCATATCGGGTGGGAAAATACTCGCATGTTGTCATCTCCCCAGTCTTTTGATTGTATTGGGCTCCCAGCTGTGCAATTACCCCTTGTTCCATCCTGGCTGAAACACCAGCCCATGCATGCTATCCAGATATATATATAGCATATACAGCAGATTCAGAATATATTCAGACCCCTTTACATTCTGCACACTTTATTGTGCTGTAGATTTAATTTTGAAATGTATAAATTTCTCATTTCTATACATTAGTCTACACTCAATTAACCACAGTGACAAAGTGAAAACGTGTTCAGAAAAGTTTGCAGATTTATTAAAGCTCAAAGCTGAAATCTCTATATATACACATATACAGTATATAGTGACCTTCAGGGGGCACCACCAAACCGCAGACATAACTAAAACCAGGCCAGTCCCAGATGCAAATGAGAATTTTTTTTTATTCACAAATTCCACTTTCACAATCCACTCCACAATGTTCAATTCACAAATTCTCCTTCTTCTCCTCCAGGTGAGCATCGCCTCTGTCTACCTGGATGAGGTCAAGCAGCTTCTTTTATGTTGGACTTGGGAGTACTTCCGGTGCCATAGCACTGAATGGCAGAAGCACTTCTGGGTCACGCGAAAGTCCCATGAAACAGGGATTCTTTCTCTCTGCAGTGCCCTCCGGTGGCACCAAAGGACACTGACAAGGTTGTCCCTCAGGACTACAAATCCCATGGGTCCCTGTGGGTGTCCATACTAGGTCCACACCAGAGATGTGAGCACTGCCATCTATTGTACTGGTGGAGGTACTGCCTTTGACCAATAAAACCCCCAGTTAATGGGATAATAATCAGGCCTCATTTCAACCTGGTTATGCCTGTTCTTATGTTGTCCTTCCGTTATGGCTTTCTGGCCAGGCAAGGATCCACCTTCTATTCCAGTTAGGATGCCAATCCATCAACCATGGCACTTACGATATATACAGTATATAATATTATAAAAGGAAATCCTGAGATGAGACTTTCTCTGAGATAATTTCAGGTCCCACGAGACGAGACTTTTTGCCAAGAGATTTTGGCAAGTCACTCCCTCCTCTCAAACATTTATAATCACGCTCACGGTCCACTCACTTCACATTCATGTGAATGATGTTGTCAGACACAGTTCCTGCCCTCTCCGGTCAGAAATAAATGACAAAGAGTAGAAGACAAAGTAGAACGTCGTAAAGAGGTTCAAAAACGTTTGCGCGATACACATGCAGGTTAGAGTTTATGAAAGTACTTAAATTTGAAAGACTCAAAAAACTGATAGTAAAGATCGCATTAGCGCTAACAAATGGAAATTATTACACAGTGAAATAACAGAACAGCGAAAAGAGATTGCATATATGGAATTATATGTATGTCATGGATATATATTATTCGGCTTTAAACTTTAAGTCAGAGTAAAGAAGTAAAGAAACACAAAAACAACTATAAAGGTTTGGGGTTTCCGGCCCCATATACTGTAAAACAGTTTTGCAGAAAATAAATTGCACAGTCAAAGTTAGTACACTTTGTGCTATACAGTTGACTGCCCAAAGATGGCGGAGTGGGAGCATTTATAAGGCGGGACCGGAAGTAGAGGTGCATGCTGAAGAGGAGCCGAGGTGGATAGTGGGATTGGTGACGTCATCAGGGACTGACAGAGGAAGGGCGGAAGTAGTGGTGCGTGGATGTTGATTCAGACCGCTTCATGGTGGCGGTGCGTCTTTCTTTCTGCGGAAACAAAGAGAGGAAAGTTAGTACCCCGTCACACCCTTCTGGCATACAAACTCACGATACCGTCTTAGGTCCGTCCGCGGCCCCCTGTTCACACGTGCGTGACAGTATATACACAGTGGATGGCAGGGGTGTCTCCTAACTGCTGATCAAGACATAGAGTGTAGTCCGCAAGATCCTTTTGTATTAGGCACAGATTCGACAAGTTCTACCAGAAATGTTATCAGTAGGGACACTTTCTGCAGCATATCTCTAGCCCAAGTAGGGATAAGGACCCTCTCCACAGGTTAGGAGGTAGCTGGACATTTTGCTTCTGCCACTGCTTGTCTTGTTTCAGGTCCAGAGTTGCACAAAGAATACACAGAAAAATAATTTTAAACACACTTTGCTCTTGAACTTGAAAGAACAGTGTTGGAGTCTTTAAAAGTCAGATTGCAATCAGGATAGACTTCTTGACTCATTTGACTCCAGCCATCTCTTCCTGGAAATTAAAAGAATTCACAGGTGTCTTTATCAGGCATAATGTACTCCGTGCCCTCAGCTGGTTAGTGAACCAAAAATGCAGTAAGTCTCGGAGCTTTAAAGGTTTCTGCTAGCATGAGATATGCAGCTCCACACAGCTGATGCCGTACTGTCAAAGTGCCACCTGTGAGAAAGTGTGTTTTCTCTTTCATTGAATCAGCATGTATGTATGTAGCCCCTTCTATGCACAAATATATATTTTATATGCACTGCATAGAATATACACTGTACATAAACATGGGTGGCACGGCAGTAGCTCTGCTGCCTCGCAGTAAGGAGACCCGAGTTCACGTTTCTGTGTGGAGTTTGCATCTTCTCCCCACATCTGCATGGGTTTCCTTCTACCATCCAATGACATGCAGGTTAGGTGAATTGGTGACAATAACTTGGCCTCTGTGTGTGTTCACCCTGTGATTGACTGGCACCATGTCTGTCCAGAGTTTGTTCCTGCCTTGTGCCTTATGCTAGATTGGGTAGGCTCCAGTGCACACCCCCAACTCCTGCGACCCTGGTCTGGATAAAGCGGGTTAGAGGATGACATGACATGACAGTACATGTATACAGTGTTTATATCATGATGTATTTATAAAGCGGAGGAGTAACGAGCCAGCACTGATAAAATTCAAACAGGCGACGCTTGTCAGATAAGAGCACAGGTCAATAGTTGCAGAGCAGCCATGACAAGCCAGTGTCCTTATTTGGTGCGACCCGTGCTGTGTGTTTTCTCTGTGGATTTTCGCTGCTTTGTCGGCAGGCTCCAGACCAAAGGCTTCTTCGTGCTTGTGTGAGGGACTTATCTTGTTGTACGTCTAGCAGATCGTCGCAGCTGAAAAAAATGCCCTCCCAGTCTCAGCTGTTTGTGATGAAATAACCACTTGGATATTTCCAGCTGCAATCTGTTGAAATCCCCCCAGACCCCGTGCTGCGAGCCCAGTGGGTTGGAGGAGTGGAGGACCCCACAGCACTTCTCTCTTTTCTCTTCTTTTCACTTTTCCAAGTCTGTGCCAGGCTCAGCACTGATGTATTCTGTGACTGTGGAATGTGATCAGCGTTCTTCAAATGTCACTGTTTGGATGTGATGATGTTGGTCTTATCTGACAAGCTGTTATGCGTTCTGAAAGTAAATGTGAAATTCACTGCAAAAATAAAGCAAAGACGATGTTTCCACAAGATAACTTAAAAAAAATAACAAGTTTTATCAAATCCTGTGTTGTGCGTTGCCCAGGTATTTGATTTAGAAATGTATTTACCCCTTTCCATCCAGTTCAGAATCTTTGGGCACACGTATCCTGCACACAGTTTACATCCCAGTTACATTTTACAACATAGCTTAAAAACACCATAAAGTCGTCACTCGCTAGTTATGGGATATTTTCCCACTTGATCCAAGCAGCCTCCTTATGGCTTTCTAACATGTCAAAACATTTCAGGGGTCGTCGGCCTAAGTTCGTCTGGGAGCTGATTCTACATTTGAAATGCAGTTAATCAATCAGGAAACGACTCCATGTTTATTCTTTTGTAAGCAGTTGTGGAAGGATAGACACCTCGAGCTGTGACATGAGGCCCGTCCAGAGTGTGCTATTTCCTCTGAGGGTATCATGATTGGGTCTTCAAAGAAGAAATATTGAGGGTCATTGGCCAGCAGCTGTACATTTCAATAATGTTGTGAGTTTGTACTTGTAACAATTTGTTGAAATCAATGAAGTGCAATAGTTATGAATTATTTTTAGCCCATTTTAAAAACAGAAATACATCAAAATACAGCATCATGTAATTCATTAAAATGTCAAATTGTGGGGGTAACCCAAAGTCTCGACCAAAAGTCATGTGAGATTGTTGAAGTGACCTCCAGCCTTTGAGGAGTCCATAAAATTGCACACTGGACGCCTACCTCTAGTCAGCCATGAGTACAAATGGGTCATTGTGAGAGGGCACTTGAATTCCTGATGTCATAACACTTGAGAAGGTCCGCTCTTAGGGGACAGAAACCCGCTGCATCAAGCATAAGGCAAGGACGAATCACTGATGTGATACCAGTCCAGCTCATGGCGTTTACACGTAAATGTACTCTTGTGTTTTGGATGTGAGAAGGATGAGTACCTGAAGAAAAAGTGATTCAGACACAAGGAGAACATGTAAACTCCTCACAGGCAAAGCCTGGCCACAGTATTCAGACTCGGGACCACTGAGGCAACGATCCCATCTACTGTGCCTCCCTCACTGAGAGACTCCATTACCAGTTACCTTAGATGAAGAACCCTCACCTACACACAACGCTACGAAATTCTGTACAGCTTAGAAAGGCCTGGGGTGAGGCCTTGATGTCATCGCTGCACAAGGATCTCTTAGGTGACACGACCACAAGGGCTTCTTCTTGTTGATCATGACTTAGACAACACACGTTTCCGGAGTATGCAGTGTCTTCCCACCCTTTCCCATATTATATTTTAAATGTGCCTTCTTGTCTGCCTGCAGCTCCTGTTGTCACTGGGACAGGACCCAGTTTCTCTTTGGGGGAACTGCAGGGTCACCTGGCCTATGACTTGAACCCTTCTGGTGCGGGAATGAGAAGAACCCTGCCCAGCACCTCGTCCAGTGGGTGAGTGCACTTTTGTATTATTATTATTTTTATTTTTTTTTTAGCATTTTATTGAATTTCTTAAAATCAAATCACATTCCATACAAGAAAGTCAAATTTTACAGAACTAAGTTCAAGTCAAATCAACCCCTACCCATTAGAAAGAGAGCTAGGCCAACAGAGTAAAACTTTAATAGTAGGAAAAATAAAATAAGATAAAAAAGGGAAGAGAATCCGCTTATACTAAAATGTTATTAATTAGATCCTGCCAGGTTTTAACATGGTTTTGCACAGATCCACAAAGTGAGAATTAGATTTTTTCCAATTTCAAATAGTATATAACATCAGTTATCCACTGACGTAAATGAGGAGAGTTATTATTATTATTTTTACTGCTGTTTGGATATTATGATGTGGTTGTTTACATGCATTGTTGTACAAGTTGAGAGCACAGTCGCGTTAAGTGAGTTACACACGAAAGGAATTGAACTGATGATCTTGAAGTTGGGTCTGATGCTTGGAGAATGAATCTTTACAGAATTTAAGAAGGTATTCAGGGCTCATCAAATGAAATTAAGGAGACATTAATGTTTGGTTATATTGTAAAAATTGGTGAATAGAAATCGAGGAACAATCTGCTCAGACTATACAACGCAATAGTGAGACCACATCGGGAGTACTGAGTGCAGTTCTGGCCATCACACTCCAGGAAAAACATAGGAGCACTTCAAGTTGTGCAGAGGAGAACAAACAGATGCATCCAAGGACTTTGAGATATGTTGTACTGTGATAGACTCCTAGAAATAAACCTGTTTAGTCTTGAGCAGAGGAGACTACATGGATACCTCATCCAGGTCTTCAAAATCCTTAAAGGTGCTGATCAAATAGATCCAGCAGAATTCTTTTTCCTTAGGGGTGGATCTCATACTCAAGGACACCAGTGGAAATGAAGGTGAAGTGCATATAGGACTGGTATCAGCAAACACTTCCTTACGCAGAGGCACATCGGAGTCTGGATTAAGCTAAAGAGATGTGGAGTTGAAGCAAAAACCTGGAGACCCTTTAAGAAGGATCTGGATGAGCTATTGGGACAGCTTAGCTATCAGTTAAGCAAACGAGCAACAAATGGACTGAACGGTCTCTTCTCATTTGTCAGATTTCTTATGTTCTTATGTACTTGTTTGATTGATGATTGGCTGAAGTCCTACCAACCAGATATAAAAGCAAAACATGTGAAAAGTTTAGTCTGGAACTGGTGTGCTGGTGTGTGGTAAGACGACCATGACAAGAACAAAAAACTTTGGTAACAATCTCAGAAAAACAAGTGAAGCTGTTGATCATTCTGAAAAGGCCATTCCAGCAATGTGAAGCTCATTTTTCTATAGTGAGGAACAACTAAATGTCCTGTCACAATAAACAATGTTTTCAGCCATTTTCAGGGGTGATCTTTGCTTACATAATGTGTACTCAGACATCCCCATCGACTCAGTTGAGGCCAGAGTAGCTCCTCAAAGCAAGAGATGAGTTTGTAGGTTTCAGTGAGTTATCGTTATTATTGAAATGACTACCATCCAGTGCTCCTGCTTCAACTTACAAACAGACATTCAAGCAGGAGGAGCAGCTAATAGAAGCAGTTCAGAAGCAAACTACAGGACTGTTTTGATTCTGTAAAAGGGCATGTATGTAGAGAGTCCTTGTCACATTTACCTCTTCAATATACTCACCTTTTACTGTTGGTGAGCATTCAATCTGTAATGAAGAAACAGCAAACATGAAGATGAAGATTCAGAATCAAAAGCTAGCCAAGTTCATAACCTGATGAACCAAATAACGCTGCACCAATTTCGAATGCTTCTTCTTTCCCACTTCTGTATGAAGCCCTTTTTCTTCAGATCTTACTTTATCCATCCACCTCTGCTTTCTCCTCCTTCACCTTTTCCTTCCATTCCCATCACTCTTCTGCCCACATTCAATGTCTCTCCTCATCACATGTCCATACCACCTGAGACTACGGTCCTATACTTTCTTAGATGGCTCTCCTACTTTTGCATTTCTTATTTTGTCCTTCCTTGATAACCCAACACATCCATCTCCACATTCTCATTTCTCCCACATCCAACTTCTTCTCCTACACGCCCTTTACTGCCCACATAACATCTCCAAACATCTTTGTTGGTCTTATCAGTTTTAAAAACCACAGCTTTAACCCTCACCTTCCTTCTGTAATCACATAATACTCCTGAGATCCATCCATCCATTATCCAACCCGCTATATCCTAACTAGAGGGTCACGGGGGTCTGCTTGAGCCAATCCCAGCCAACACAGGGCGCAAGGCAGGAAGCAAACCCTGAGCAGGGCACCAGCCCACCACAGACAATACTACTGATAACCATCTTCAAATTGTTCCATCCACACAACACTCTGTCTGTTATCTCTGCATCTAATTCTCCATCTTGGTCCAGCACTGATCCTAGATATTTAAATATGCCCACTCATTTTTAATAGCCCTCCCTAAATCCTGAATCTTATTATACTTCACGTATTCTGTCTTCTTCTTCTTCTTCTTTCTATTTGTCTTTAACCCTCTATCTTCCAGAGCCCTTCTCCTTTCTTCCAACTTCCGCTCCACTTAATCGTTTCTGGTGCAACACAACACAACATCATCAGCACTGCTGGACCAATTTCTAATACAACATCCAAACCAAGGGTCAATAAAGAACATCAAGAGCAGGGTTTCTTAAATTGTGGGCACCATCCATTGGGTCGCGAGTCACTGTTGTATTTAATGGGAATGGGCCGTGGATAGTTTGAAAGGTGGTCTGCGTTGGTTTAATGTGGATTAGTAAGCAAACTACATTGCTCCAACAATTGTCCTCAATTCACCCCATCTCTGTACTGCCAGTTGTCTGAGATTCTCCAAGAGGAAACCGCATTGTGATTCCTCAAGAGGAAACTGCCAAAGGTCTAGCAATCTGCAATGGTTTTCCAAGAGGGACATCCACCCGCTATGAAGATCGTCTGTGAAACTCCATGGGGGAAACCTGCCCTGCTTTGATGATTGTCCGCAATTATTGAAGGGGAAGTAAGTTGTGACAGTCGCCCAGGTATTTAACAAGGAATGGGCCTCAAAGACACTAAGAAGGGAAAGACTGGGTCGCACCGAAAAACATTTTAAGAAACAGAGAAGCACTGAACAAACTGTTAACACGACAGCTTGGTCACAAGGCCAATCAGAGACACCATTTGATGCTATATAGTGACTTGCATTGTTAGTATTATTCCAGTGGACTCCACCAACATTGTTCCATGTATTTCCCCAGTTTTCTGGTGAACTTCCTCTTCCAGGGCCTCATTAGTAGTCTGTATTGTGGATTGAGCAGGCAGTGTAGAGTCTAGTGTGTTACCCTTTAACATGTTCAAGTGCTGCTTTCTCATATTTTCTACATTCTCATTGTAGTTTGTCCATTTTTTTCCATAGGAGTAAACGGCATAAGTCTGGATCCATGGAAGAGGACATCGACACGAGTCCAAGTGGAGAATTTTACACGTCTCCAAATTCCCCGGCCAGCAGCAGCAGGAACTGGCCAGAGGACATAGAGGGAGGTAGGTGGTCAAGAAGATTTTTGTATAAAGGGTGAGCAACAAATATGAATGTGAGGAAAAAACATTCTGTTTATCTGTGAATAAATGTGAGCACATCTACTTACCTACATTTCACCTCTTTATTTAGCAATCACTTTTATCCAAAGTTACTGACAGTTTTAAAGCATGTGATGGCAAATACAAGGGTGCTATGCAGACACTGAAATAGTGGTCATGTCATGTCATTTTATAGCCCACTTAATCCAGAACAGGGTCGTGAGGAGTGCTGGACCCTATCCCAGCTGGCATAGGGTGCAAGGAAGGACCAAACGGACAGTCTATCAGTCCATCACAGGGCAAACACACACACACCAGACACACATCAGACACACACTAGGTGTCACCAATTCACCTAATCTGCATGTCTTTGGACAAGAGGTGGAAACCCATGCAGACACGGGGAGATCCTGGGGAGCAAATCCTGGTCTCCTTATTCCAAGGCAGCAAGGTACCCCCATGCCACCATGTTGCCCCTAAGTTATAGGTATTATATGAAGATGATTACATAAGTGACATAAAGGTCAAAAAGTTACTTTTAGCAAAAGTGAAAGAAGAAGAAAGAGTTTTAAAGTTGACAATAAAATAACAAGAAATTATATTAAAAGTGCTGAAGGGGGCTGTGGCATAGAATCATGTGACTGCAGCAGTCCCATTCAAGGCACCCCAGTGTCAGGCTGCAGGCGGTGAATAGAATGGACTTGAATGGAAGTCACATACTGGGGAGCAGACAGTGTTCAGAACTGGCGTGAAGTACCCCTGGTAGAACCGTGCATGGGGCATTTCATGTGATAAGGTTCAGGAGATGCATAGGTTTAGTAAGACAATATCAATGCCCACAAACTGGCACATGCCGCAGCTGGTAGCCAGAAAAGGGAGATGCTGTTAAGACTAAAGTGAAGAGAAATGAAATGGAGTGTCTGAGTCGTGAAGTCCTGCCAACACTAAGATAGACAGAACTTTATTTGTCTTCAGGGGGAATGATGATGACGACCAGAACCCGATCTGCATTTAGGAGATGGGCAAGGAAAGGCCAATGCTCAGTCGATCAGTTGTCTCTGGTCTTAGTCTTAGTGCTGTAATGACCTGGCAGAGAAATGGAGCATGTCTGACTTGCACAGATTGAGCTGTGGGTGATTCTGAACAAGGATTAGAAACAATTACCTTTTCATTTTGGTTAGTTATCAGAAATTATCATTTTATGTCCCTGCTCCAGCGTTCCACCCATCTTTCTGTAGAGAGAACGGTTCAAATTAAATAAAAGATCAGTTAATAACACTTCTTGCATATGATGATAAGCTATATTGCTTATGGGAAATAACCTATGGTATTAAATCAAAGATTACCTTAAATCAGAAACATGTATATTTATTTATTATGCAGGATTAACTACAGTAGTCTCTATCATTTTAAACAAAAACTATTATTATAATATGAACAAATAAAAATAAACAATTAAAAGACTGTAAACAAAAGTATTGTGAGACTAAAACTGTAACTGGCTAAAGTAACTACATCTTTGAACACAAATATATCATTATAAAACGAAAAATTACTATGGCTGTTGAAGAATGCAATAACCTATTGTTCATATATCAACAAAAGCGGAATGGTAACTGGCTTCATATCTTAGCTCCCTGCAGATGCTGCTTCAGAGCCCAGTGGCGGCGGGCTTTACACCACTCCAGCTCAGCTGATTCTCAGTCTGGGGGTCCACACATTTCTCCAGGTCTTAATGACCGACTGACTTTTTAATCTCTCCCTTCATCTTCTCTCGTGGCATCTTTTTCACACCTTCTCCTTTCATCTTCTCTGGCTTTGTTCCTTTCTTTCCTGCCTTTTTTTTTCTTTTTCATTTGCATGCCTGATGAAGGCTTTAGAGCCCAAACATTGTGTCTTCTTCCAACTTTCCTTTTCAGTGTGGAAGTAACCTTTAACTTTTAATTAACACAAAATGAATGGCTGTTCCTTAAAGGGAGAACATGTTTTTAAATTAATAATAATAAATATGTGAAAAGGGGACAGTTATGTGTAGGAGATGAGCAGCAAATCCTAAATGGTGTGCTTCTGAGGTGTGAAATTTGGGGGGTACTGGTGGGCGGAGGGATTTATCAAAGGAGAGGGCATTGAGAGTAAAAACTGATTCTGCCAGTCTAAAAAAAAGATGTTCTTGGGACGATCCTGGGCTGGGTGTCTGTGAATGCCTGTCTGAGAGCATTGAGATCTTCATCATGAGAAATGAGTGTATGCAGAGAGGTGATGTCCATGGTAAAGATAACACAGTCAGCACAGTGAGGCCTAAAGCTGTCAAACAACTGGAGAGCATGGTTAGCATCTTTTATTTATGAAGGGAGATGTTCAACCAGTGGGCTCATAGGACTGTTGAAGAAAGCTGGACATGTGAGTGGTTGGACAGTTGGATGCTGAAATGATAAGGGGGTCCAGGATCGCCCGATTTGCTGAGTTTGGGAGAAGGTAAAACAGCGATTTGTGGGTTATTAACATTGATGTGCTTAACACTGAAAGAGAGAAGGAATGGTAGAATGAACCTCCTGCTGGTCATCACCTATCAGATCATTTGTGAGGGGCAGAACGGCAGCTGTGTTATGGTATACTCAGCCTAGGCACGCTTGTTCTGTACCGTGCCTGAGTGCGATTGTCCCCCATCCCTACTTTCCCACTGGCCTGCACTCACACTGTGCTTTTAATGTTCTGGGCCGCAGAATGCTTTTGTCCTCAGCATGTGACTTTGTGTAAAGCCAAAACAAGATCTGAACACGGAGTGACAGCATGCATGTCAAAATGATTTTCCTTAGTTTGTATTTTTTTTGTAGTCGTGTAGGGCAGAATAGCGCTCTACCCTCTTATAGATTTGTTGAGCGTGCAGCTCAGTGTTTTCTGGTCAATCATGCTGCGCGTAAGAGGAGATTTTTAAGGAAGCAAATGATGTTAAAGATGGAATTTGCAGCTTTTCTTGACATCTACAATCAAAGCTCATCTATAAGGTGAGAATTACTCAAATGGTATCAAATGAAATGACATTGTCATCATTGACGTCATGTCTTTCTTCCATGCTCGGGCATGTTTAGCGTTCACACTGTTCCCGAATCCTACTGAATCGTGCCCAGGCCCATCTCTTCCAAGCGAGCCAGGGCACAGTGTGCTTGGCCCAGCATGGAGTAATCACACTAGCCAAACAAAGTAGACTTTGGGGAGTGGCATGCGGACAAACGTGCTCAAGCTTAGAACAAATTAGTGTGAGCACACCCTTAGAGAGGAGTGAGGAAGCATCTGCTACATAAATGTCCTCCTGTCAGACTACCACTGCAAGCCCCTTATCTGCAGATTTGATGACAAAATCATCTTGATGGCACAGAGCGTGTAGTGCCTGAAGTTCACCTTTATTAAGATTGCCCCCAGTTTGTTGAGAAAGGAAAGTTTACCAGGAATTGATGTAATAATCCACTGGTGCAAAACTTTTTCTTGTGATTATATCTGTCAAACATTCAGCACCAATCAGAGACGAAACTGAAACTAAACGTTTGGATTTTTAGGATGTGTGTAGTAAGAAGACAAACCACATCGACTCGCAGACTGAACCCACTCGTTTAACACACTGCTTCTTGTAATTTGAAATTCATGAATGACTCAGGTGTGTGGCGCAAGGCAGGAACAAATTCCTGGGCAGAGTGCCAGCCCACAGCAGGGCACACACACACACACACCAAGCGCACACAAGGGACAATTACCTAACCTGCATGACTTTGGACAGTAGGAGGAAACCCACACAGACACGGGGAGAACATGCAAACTGAACGCAGGAACCTAGGTCTCCTCACTGCGAGGCAGCAGCGCTACCACTGCGCCACCTTGCCGCCCTGTGCTGTTGTGTGCTATATGCAAGTCATTTTATGATGATGCTCACTGTGAAAGAGGCTATTTCAAATTAACACTGATTAATTAACCCATCAATTGATTGACATCACAATCTTATTGGCTTAGAAAAGCACCTTGCGTCTGGGAGCAGCACAAAGAAATAAATTATTGGCTGGCCGAGTGAAAACATGTTAACATGTGCCGTTTTGTATTTAGTTCCTGGTGTTCATTGTGAAAGGTGCAACCTCAAGTAAAAAATGCTTCAGTGTTGTCTCCTTCCTAAATGGCGTTGTGGTAGAGCATTATGTGAAAGGGTTAGGAGAAATGAAGATCAATCAATCATACGACTGACATTGTGGTCCTGTTCGCTTTGCAGAGTGCCTTGTGATGATGCTCAGCGTAAACGGTGTTCTGCACAGTCAAATTGACTGATAGAGCGATTGATCTTGTGATGTTCCGTAAGATGGTTTATTCTGTAAAAGACATCTGTAACCAGTAACGGCACACTGCACAGTAACGTGCAGGGAATACACTTGACTTGAGCATTCCTAGTTTTCAGACTCTTTCTCTGTACGTTTAGCATTCTTTTGCTGAGAGTTTAATGCGCTTGCTCCTTCATGAGCAGCTCTTCTTTTGTCCACCCTAGTGGCCCGCTTCTTCTCTTCTTCCATTGGCATCTGTTCGCTTTAAAACGTATTCAGTCAGTGTTTGTGTTGCAATTACTTAGTATGTTTTCCTTAATTTTTCACTTAAGATGATACTTAAGTCTTTAATCTGCCTCAAGAATGAGTTAGGATATGAAGAGGTAGGGGAAGTGACGGCGAAGGTGGTAGGGATGAGAATGGCACCCTGTATGCATGCGCCACATGGCCACCCTGCTGGCACTGCCAAGAGTTGATTCTACAATAAAATAAAAAGAGGAATAACCTTTGAGGTCAATCATCAGGCCAAAAGCGGACAGTAGACATCATGTAGTATATGTGTACCAAACTTCAGGTCAACATTTCAAACGGTTTGCAAGCTACCAGTGATTTAAAATCCTGGACAGACAAACGGACAGCCGTGGTAGAGTATTATATAAGAAGATAAAGGTTGCAAAATGTAATATTTTTCCAGTCCATCCCACTGATGCTCGATCGGATTGAGACCTGAGGGACTTGAAGGCCTTGTCAACACTTTGTACTCTTTGTCATGTTCCTCAAACCATTCCTGAACAGTTTTTGCCATGTGGCATGGCGTGTTGACCTGCTAAAAGAGGCCACTGCCATCAAGGAATACTGTTGCCATGAAAGGGTAAACATGATCTGCAACAATAGGTGGTACTTATTAAAGTAACATCCATGTTAATGCCAAGATCCAAGCATCTGTCCCCAGCAGAATAATGCCCAAAACGTCCCACTGCGTCCACTGGCTGGCAATCTTCCCAGAGCACCATCTCTTCCCCAGGTAAACAATGTACAGACACCTGGCTGTCCACATGAACTAAAAGAAAACGTGATTCATCACACCAGGCCACCTCCTTCCATTGCTCCATGGTCCAGTTCTGATGCTCACATTTTCATTGTAGATGTTTTCAAGTGGTGGATAGGAGTCAGCATGGGCCCCTGACTGGTCTGTGGCTACACAACAACAACATTTATTTATATAGCACATTTTCATACAAAAAAAATGTAGCTCAAAGTGCTTTACAAAATGAAGAATAGAAAAATAGAAGACACAATAAAAAATAAAAATAAGTCAACATTAATTAACAGAATAAGTAAGATTCGATGGCCAGTGTAGACAGAAAAAACAAAAAAAAAAAAACTCCAGAGGCTGGAGAAAAAAAAATAAAATCTGTAGGGATTCCAGACCAAGAGACCGCCCAGTCCCCTCTGGGCATTCTACCTAACATAAATGAAACAGTCCTCTTTGGATTTAGGGTTCTCACGGAAGTGCTTGATGATGATGGTCACGTAGAGTTCTGGCTTTCAGTCCATCAATGTTGGAGCATCAGGATGCTTTAAGTTAAAGTGAAGTTATGAGAAGGCCATGTTAAAGTAATGTGTTTTCAGCCGTGTTTTAAAGTGCTCTACTGTATCAGCCTGGCGAATTCCTAATGGCAGGCTATTCCAGATTTTAGGTGCATAGCAGCAGAAGGCCGCCCGCCTCACCACTTCCTTTTAAGTTTAGCTTTTGGAATTATAAGGAGACACTCATTTGAAGATCTAAGGTTACGATTTGGAATATAAGGTGTTAGATATCCCGATATATAAGATGGAGCGAGATTATTTAAGGCTTTATAAACCATAAGCAGCATTTTAAAGTCAATCCTGAATGACACAGTGTAGTGGCATCAAAACTGCAATGTATTGTGTGTTCTGACACCTGTCTCTCATGGCCAGCATTGTGTTTTTCAGCAAGTTTTGCCCCAGTACTCCCTTCTGTAAAATCAGACTAGACAGATAAAAGAGCCTCAGGTGCTGATGACCCTGTCATCAGTTCACCAGTTGTCCTTGTATTACTTTTAGTAGGTACTGCATACCAGGGATATCCCACAAGACTTGGAGATGTTCTGACCCAGTCATCCCCCCATCACAATTCACAAAGTTGCTCAGATCCGAATGCTTGACCATGTTTCTTTCTTCCAACAAATCACCTTCATGGATGGTCTGTTCACTTGCTCCCTAACCAGGTGCCATCATAACAAGATAATCCATGTCATTCACTTCATCTGGCAGTGGTTTGGATGTTGAGGATGACTGGTGTAATCGTCATTCAGAGGTGGTAATGGTATCCCGAGGTATGTTACTGTCAGAGTAGTGTAAGCTTCTCTCTAATGGATGCGCTTGAGGATGTGGTCAATTTTAAAAGGATGGGATGAATGGCCGCATAACTTGGTCTCTTGACTCATGGCACAGGGTAAGGAATAAAGTAGTCATAATACTGTATAATTAAACGATGCAGTTTGTTTGCATTAGAATAAACAGCATTTTTTTTTAAAATAACATTTTCCAAATGATCTTCATTGTTAACAGTGCATTCTTCCAAATGAGACTGAAAATTGTTCAGCCTATCCAAGTTTCATTTAACAATTTAATAAAGTGAGTAAAAACGTTGAGCCACATATTCCTAGAAATGTATACTTTATTTGCATCTTACACAGGTGATAATTTTAATCTATTTTAAAATATTTTAAAGTGACTCATCGTGCTGAATGCCGAAGACTCCACTCTTCATTGTGTCTCCCCCTTTTGATGTTTTCTGGTATTCTTCTGGTCCAACAGACTCACCATTGACACAACCTTTGGATTGAAATTTGCCCAGTGTGGGGTTAGGGTTAGGGTTAGGGTATGGGGCTGGCCAGGTGGTCTCACGGCCTCGGAACCCCTGCAGATTTTGTGTTGTTTTTTTTTTCTCCAGCCCTCTGGAGTTTTTTTGTTTGTTTTTTCTTTCCTCTCGGCCATCAGACCTTACTTTATTCTTTGTTACATAGTATTGCCTAATCTTATTTTTATATTTTTTTATTTCTTTCTTCATCTAGTTAAGCACTATGAGTTGCATTATTTGTATGAAAACGTGCTCTAGAAATAAATGTTGTTATTGTTGCTGTTGAAATGTATTGAACCACTTTAAAATAATGTTACAAGAAGCCAATCAGTCTCGCCAAGGCACATCAGATTTACTACAAGAACCTTATTGTGCCTCAGTTAGAGATTTGAATTCAGTGTTTGTTGTAATGGTGCACTCACAATGCCCAAGCACAGGCCACTCTATATACCTCCACTCTTTTGACATAGATAGATAGATAGATTGAAAAAAAGAATTAAACAGTGATAGAAATGCAGATAAAACAGACAATAACTTAACTTGCCCCCACTACACCATGGAAATCATAACCACATTGTGCCTCACCCGTTCTTTATATTTCAGGGGGTTAAACTAACGTCACGGTGTCCTTCCCTCACAAGCTTGTCTGAAGAGGGGTGCTGGTTTCTTGGGAAATATTTATTGTATTTTTGTACCACAGAAGGTAAAGTTCTCTGTGATGTGCCAACAGCATTGCCTTCATCTTGGTTTGAATACCACCACAATAAATAGGATGCCAAATTGAGGGTGGTATATCTCTGGCTACAGTATTGGACCCTGCACAAAGTTTTTAATGATTTTTAAGCACAGGGAGAAAATTAACATTTGAAAAATCGGTAATGTAATAAATCAGCAAGAAAAGCAACATTGTAACAATGCACGGAACAAACCAACACACAATAGTTCGTGACTGAAAACTGGCGGACCGCCATCGCTCATGTGCCCACCTCCAACTCGTCACTTGAGTCGTTGTCGTCTTTGCACAGTCCAGATGCACCTGTGACTCACGTAGACTTTCCGTGTTCCTGCAGGAGCATCTAAGAAGACGCATGTTTGTCATGGATGCGAATTGCTGTATGTAGCGTGTAATACAGTTTGCTATGGTGCACGCGGTCGTGCGTCGTAACCGAAAACTTCTTTGTGTTTGAACCTCAGTTGTAAAGGATTGTTTTAAGGATCCCATGGGATACCCCTCACAAACCGTTTTACACGCTGCATATGGCGATTCACCTCCGGCGTGGCTCCTTCTTGCGTGCGCCCTAGGTGTCTTACTTGTTGGCGGCTTAGTGAATCCACACCCCTTCCGGCGTGCTTTCTATGGGTGTCTTGCCTTAGTGAATTATATATATAGACAATCTTACAGCAAGTCCGTGACTTAATTTGGATCGAGATCCATAATTTATGGAACATGGCTGTGGAGCTGTAAATCATATCCTGGCAATGAGTTGTATTCTTTAGGCATAAAATGAACCTCTATAAAACAGCTCTGGTTCCTTCAACAGGAGCATCAACCTCCTCTTCACCAGGCCCTTTAACTGACCCAAAGCAGCTGTAATCAAGCAAAATGAGACGGCACCTTGATGAATACATTTTACGCCACCCCCCCGCCAACCTCAGACTAAGTTTGGGATTTTTCTACTGGGCGCTCTGTGGCCTATCCTGAAATTTAAAGAATGTGTCCGCCGACATGCTAAGCCGCTGTAAGCAAACGTGCCATTTGAATGTCAAATCTCCATTTGCTAGAGTCTGGTAATAAGGAGGTGAGTTGACATTAGCGTTTGAAGTGAAACAGAGACAGTCGACACTCTAAACACTACACAGAAATGTTCCTGTGCCTTGTAAATCTGTCTGTCTGTCTGTCTGTCATTGCACCCCCCATATGCCGTCAAGCCCCCAGAAGCAGTTTGTCATTGTGCCCCTGGACAAAGTGAATGGAAGAGGCAGAGGCCGAGCATGCAGGGCTGGCATGTGTGCAGATAGCGGTGATGATGGTGTATTTTAAAGAACATTTTGAAAGGCAGATAAGGTCAAAAGTGGTTTGCATAATAAAAGATAAAGTCAGTCGTCTATCAGATAACCCAAGGTGACGTCTGGCCATTAGCTGCAGAGGGCACTTGGAGGTTATTGATGATTTAAATGCATGAACAGCAGGGCACTGACCACTAGAGGCTGGCACCTCACTTCAGTGGTCATGTAATGTCGTGCAGTAGTCACGTTACCAGCGTGTCTGACAAACGGGCAACATTCTTGTGTGCACACAATGCCAGGGTAAAGGAGAACATATTAAATCACAGACCTTCATTTTATGCAATAGAAAATAGAAATCAGTTCACCTGATGTACTCCTTACTCTTGTTTTTGTGCTCCCATTGCCTGAAAGCTTATGGAAAAAATCCTGAGAAAACTGCAGCCCTCCTCTACCATCATTGTAGTGCTGTCAATTCAAAATCTGATTATGTTACTGTAAATATTGTAACGTGGCAGGGAACAGACTCTCGTAGGCAGGCTAAACGTTGGGGAGCTAAATGAGGTCAACTTGTTTAAATCAAAAATACATGAAAATGAAAATAAAGCTCTGGTTAGCTTCATTCTGTCGCAGGATCTTATTTGTGGCTTGGGATTCAAGTGTTTTGTCTTCCTCTTTCACCGGTCAAGGTCTGACACCCAGCTCCCTGGTTGCCTGTTTTTTATAGTGTCAGCGCCAAATGCAGCAGAGTCTTCCTTCATTGTGCCCTTCGAGGCTACTGGCAAAAGACATGATATTGTTAGCGTTAGCGCCCCCTTTCATGCCAGGGTGAAATCACTTATCTTGCGAGAGACAGGAAGGTGATTCCCAGGTTCATATGTGTGACAATATGTCTTCAGTTTATATGATAAATCTGCCTCCTTTAGAGTCATTTTAAAAGGAATCCTGCACCAGTCATACTTTAGTAGATTTAAGAATGTAAGAAGTGGGATTAATCAAAACAGAGTTCTGGCTGCCAGCTTTATTAATCACACAAATCCACATGTCATCCATATACTCGACAGTGATGAATTGAAAATAAAGTGAATTTTAGTAGATTCGTAAAATCATGTTGGCTACCGTGATATACAAGTCTTCTGAGTATGTTTTATGAGACAAGCAAAACTTTTATATCTCAGTTGTAATCCATTTGATGACAGGCTGGAAGGCAGACAGACAAAGTCCAGCTATTGCATCATCTCCGGACCTTTGCTCTTCTGTGCCAGCTCTGAGACAGTCACCTCGTGTCACTTTGTAACAAAGGTGCCTTTGCTGTTCCTCTCTTGGCAAACTTTTGTGGACAGATGCCACTCCATCCTTTTTTGGCTCTGTTATTTTTTTTTAAGGCTTGTAGTCTGATTAGTCTGATTGGTGAATTTGGAGCCATCCCTTTCTTTTTTAGCTGATGATGCCAGCTGATGAGAGACACGTTGGCCTGGTGTGGTGTGTAAACTTTAAGGCCCTAAGACTAACAAACTCTGGATATATTGACACACGCTGCATTCAGAAAGTGTTGAGACCCCTTCATTCTGTTCACACTTTGTTCTGTTGCCCACCTGTGAGAGTAACCATGGAGCACATGGCCTACGTGACCACACGGTAATGCCCAAACTATTCCGAATTGACGTTTGCACTATTTTGTGTTTTTTGTATCTCACACCCTCACACACACCTTATCTACGATGTAGCATTCGATCAGAAGAAAATATGAAGCTGGTTTTAAATTAAAAGTAATTGAAGTCGCGAAAGAAATTGGTAACTGTGCTGCTGCAACAAAATTCGATTTGTCTGAGAAACTGGTGCGAGATTGGAGGAAGCAAATTTTTAAGTGTTGTATTTTTGAACAGACATATAAGTCGGGCTCTGATTTTGTGATCGATTTTACCCAACTTATACGCGAGTATATACGGTATGCACTTTTTCTGGGGAGTTCCATGCATCTTTGTCTCAGCAGCCAGCCTTACACACATGATTTGCTTGAGCCGTGATCATTCTATCTTGCGTTCTTCGCAACTTCTTGCATCTTATTCTCTACAATAAATTTACAATACTGTATAATCTTAGGCCCAAAACATATGAATTTTCACATTGGCAGTGGTCCTGTGCCCCTAACCCCCGTGAATCACAAGGGCTAACTGTCCTGTTGTAGCAGTTCCAGCCAGAAGTCTCCTGGGATGTGAAGCAAAAAGCTTTGCACACCTGAATTTGGGAATTTTCTGCCATTCTTCCTGCCAAGCTCTATCACGTTGGATCGAGACCGTTGGTGAACAGCAAATTTCAGGTGTGTCAGCTCTAGCTGGGCACTGTCCTGCCCCTTGGTGACCCCAGTGCCACAGAGAGTCCCCACTTCCTCTGGCAGGCTCAGTGGACCTCCTTTCCTGTCTAGACAGGCCTAATGAGCTTCTCTTAAATGAGGGTTCAGCCTCTTGCGTTGATAAGAGTGAAGGGAAAGATTTGCTGCTTGCCGTTTTGTCCGGCTGCTCTCTGTCAGCCATCAGATGTGATTTCCGGTCTACTATTTGATACATGATTAGTGCCCTGCCTCAGAACGCTGCACTGTGGCAGACGCACCTGCAACCACTACAGGAAACATTCAGCTGGCAAATTTCTGTTGATTTCGGAATTTGTGTTTCTAATTTGTGGCTTATGGGATTGATTTGGCAAATGCAGTTGCTTTCCAGTGATTACATGTTAAGAAACTCAATACTCTGTGTAAGGTCCTAATTTTGAAAGGCCCTTCATTATAAGCGTTACTGGGACGGATATTGTTACACACACTAAAGTGAACAAGGCACGCGGACAACTCACGGTGTCTTCCAAGTGGTCCTGGAAACATCACTTCTGAAAATCAAGCTTTGTGTGTTGAGGAGTAGACGCACCACATTAGACTGGAGGAGGAAACACTCTAATCAGTGAGGAGACCACAGTGGAACAAGACACAAACATACACAGACAAGCTCACCCATTGTTTTGTCTTAAACCCACCGCCCCACGTCAGCCTTTAAGGATGAATTTTAAAGAGAGTGAAGGCCTCTCCAGTTGTACGGTAGCCCCCTATGCAGCTCAGGGTGTCTGTACCTCATGTTACACTTACCACCCTTATTGTTAAAAATTTGTTGAATATAAATCAAGAGTCATTATTGTCAGTCTGTAGGTGGCACTAGTGAGACCACATCTGGAGTCCTGTGTGTATTTCAGGTCACTAGAGCACTAGAAGAGCGAAGGAGAGCCACCAGGCCTAAGGGGCATGTACTGTAGCAGGCTTAGTCCTGGGGACAGTAGGCTATGAGGGAACTGTCATGAACCAGGAAGCCCTTAGCACCAAGTCCCAAAAAACTGTAGTAGAAAGTCACATGAGAAGTGTGACAAACAAGAGGAGACCATTCAGTCCATTTGTTGCCCGTTTGTTTAGCTAATAGCTAAGCTGTCCCAGCATCTCATCCAGATCCTTCTTCAAGGTTTCTGTCTTAACTACAAGGGTTTCAGGATTTGGTTCAGTATAGTCCAATGTAGCAAAAAAATGTCATTTTGGTGCATTGCTGCAAGAAATTAACATGCATTGTAGATATGTTAACACTTTAGGTAAACTTCATATCCCATAAAATGGATTAAATTGTAGGTCCAAATTCAATGCATGTCTAATTGTACTTGGAAAAAAGGAGATAAGAACTTAAGAAGTGTGACAAACAAAAGGAGACCATTCAGTCCATTTGTCGTTCGTTTGTTTAGCGTACAGTTAAGCTGCCCCAATGTCTCATCCAGATCCTTCTTACAGGAGATTATCTGCTTCATCTCCATGTCTCGGTAGTTTGCTACAGATTCCCACAACTCTTTATGTAAAGAAGTGCTTCCTGCCTTCAGGCCTAAATGTACTCCTCCTTAATGTCCACCAGTGTCCTTGAGTATGTGATTCACCATTAAGTTGGAAGAATTCAGCTGCTTTATCGATGCCTTTGAGAATTTTGAGGATTTGAACCTCATGTAGCCTCCTCTACTTGGACTAAACCGATTTAATTCTCTGGGTCTGTCAGAGTAGAACATGTACTTAAGTCCCATGATGCACTTGGTTGCTTTCCTCTGCACAGCTTCAAGTGCTGCTATGTCTTTCTTGTAGTGCGGTGACCAAAACTCCAGATGTGGTCTCACTATTGCATTATGTAGTCTGAGCAGAATGTCCATTGATTTCAATTCAGCAGTTCTATGATACAACCTAATATTTTATTTTATTTTTAATTGTTTCTACAAATTGCTCAGATGATGAAAAACATTGTGTTAACATAATCCCTTTAATCCTTTTCAGAGGTTTCTTCCTGCAGCTTACTGTCTCTCATCTCGTATTTATAATCTGTTTAATGTTCCTTAAGCCCACGTGTAGCACTTTAAGTCACTTTTCTCCATTAAAATGAAATTTCCGAGTGTTTGCCTGGTTTTGATGTCTTCTAAATTCTTTTTGCTGCCTCCTCGATGGTCTGCCATTGCTGCAATTTTAGTGTCATCTACAAATTTTACCACTTTACTAACAATACCGGCATCTTTGTCTGTAATATAAATCCAAAAAAATAATAAGGGACGAAGGACAGACCCCAGAGTGACCCCACTGATGACCTGACTCCATGCTCATCTTCTCTGTAGTCTTTCTCTCCATGGCTGGTTAACCAAATTTGAGATCCAGCTTTGTTGGTCACCTCGGATTGGCTACAGCTTCTAGTTTTAGAATTGATCTTCCTGGTCGGACAATGGAGTCAAAGGCTTTTTGAAAGTCCAAGTAGATTAACTGTATATTGTATGCTTTGCTTCTGGAAGTGTGAAAAGGTCTGTCAACCTTTGGCTTGTAAACTGAAAAGGGCAAAATAAAATATTGATCAAAAATGATTTGTAACACACTACGGTGGGCTGGCACCCTGTCCGGGGTTTGTTTCCTGCCTTGCGCCCTGTGTTGTCTGAGATTGGCTCCAACAAACCCCATGACCCTGTAGTTAAGATATAGCGGGTTGGATAATAGATGGATTTGTAGCACAAGAAAGGCTCTGAGGAGCACAAAAGGCCCGGAAGAGTTGTCTTAACACAATAGACAAGTCCTAAAAAGCACAGAACCAAAGAGAAGTCGAGAAACAGAGCAGGATGTCAAACAAATTCAGAGAATTGTTAATAATCAAAGCAATAATCACAAGAGAACTCCCCTAAACCACCAAACACATGCAGTGAACCCCAAGAGGCTGCTTGTTTGGTCCTGTCTTTTGGGTAAACATCCACAAAACACATGGAATACAGCGGGACAAGTACAGGTACACAGAAATGTAATAGTAGACAAAACTGATAAATTCATAGTTAACCAAATAATGAACATAAATAATCAAAAGAATCAAAAAATAAAAACAAAAAGCATTTTAAACCCAAGTCACGGGAGAAACTATGTCTGAAACATAATAGGAACCTAATTTAGGTCTTTCAAATCCTCAAAGTGGACCAGTTATGATCTTGCCAATTCCAAATCTCAAAAAAGGCTAAAAGCCCCAAATAGCAAAGTCTGACCAGAACGGCTGGTATCAGCTCCTCGTGCAGCCCAGTCCTACACTCTAGTTGCAGGCTTACAGTCTACACAGGCCCAGAAATGGAGCTAAGGCTATTTTTGACTTGAAGACCCACCTGTCCACGTCATTCATTGGTCAAGAGACCTGTCTTCAGTTTGCAAACTTTCTTCCCATGAGTTTTTGGGTTTTCTGTTGATGTACACACGCATGACTCTGAAAAAGAAATTTGTTTTGCACGTTTTGAGCAAACAACAGAAGAGCAGAGCTGTGGATTATGCAACACAAATAACCTGACTTTTTTTTTTTTCGTTTCTCCATGGATGTTTTTCACATTTTTTTCTTTTATGCATTCAGTTATGTGATTAAAAAATATTTCTCCCTCCATTCTGCATGAAAACATGAGATTAAAATTTTTCACAGCAGCCACTGCAAAGTAAGCGAGGTAATTAACTTATAAGAAAAATTTAAATTTTGGCTGGGGTATTCCTGTAAGACTAGCCGCTCAGTAACCTTTATGACTTGTGGATATTTATAAATGTGCTGGTGGTCTTGTGCCATTTGTCAGAACACAGTACAGTTGCGCCAGTTTACAGCTGAACAAGTGGAGGGGATTCATAAATATGTATGAGGTCCATAGGAAAACAAAAGGGCAAGAATGTTCTAGAAATTGCCAGTACCAGCCACAGTAATATATCTTTCATTATTATTATTATTATTATTATCTCACAGGGTCTCATATGTTTTCTGACTCTTGGGGGATCACATAACTTTTTTTTTTTTTATCAGTGCTGTCCCACAGTGCCAGTTCCTATGTATTAGACCTGCACGGCCTTCCTTACACCAGACTTTCTCAGTCTTTGTGGTCCTGCGCCCCAGTTTTGCCTTTTTAAATGATTGGCAACTCACTAGCAGCAATTGCAATCTGCCCCCTTGGTGAAACGAGCATCATCAAGGGACCCCTGTAGTAAAATGAGCTTACTTAGAAACAGGGAAACATATCGCACAACGCTGTAGATAACTTAGGCAACCCAGATGTGAGCCATCATGATCCACTCCTGAACCAATGAGAACAATCCTCAACACCCACTTGCTGTGTAATCCAGTAGTTGAGAAACACTGCCTTACACGGGCCCAGTGTGGAGCTGCTGAGACGCCAAGATCAGTTTGTGTGACTCCCTACAGGCAAAGTAGACATACCGGTGACCCACACAGCTTCAGTTGCAATGATCGGTACATTTTGTGAACAACATAGGGCCAGTCAGAGATCTGAACAAATGGTGGGTCCAAAATGGCGCCGTAAGTCAGACTTTCTAAGGTGCTAAGTGGCTCATTGGCGCTAAATGTAGGCAGCTGGATACCAGTAATAAAGAGACCAAACCTACTGTATGTACAGAAAATAAACCAATCTACAAAAATAAATTATATCAAGAAATTCTACCAATTCTAAAAACCTTTCGAGAACTTCAAAAAATAATAAAGTCCAGTCTTTCAAGGAACTGTAGAAAGCACCCTTGACCTAATGGTTTTATTGTGAAACATTCATGAGCGGACCCTCATTAACTACTGCCCAACTTCTGAATCGTGCAGCTAATGGATGGTGGTCAGCCATCAGTCAAAGTCTAGCAGAAACTGAATAATTCAGGCTGCCGTGCTAAGCATGCCATAAGCTGTTGCTTTCCAGCTGAATGTGAGGGTCCTTTGCAGACGGTAACAGGGGCTGCGTTAAACTGAGTCTCCGTTGTGTTTGAGGCCGACTCACAAGTTCTGCTGTAACTTCAAATGTATTCACAATGTAAGCATTCACTGTAAGTACAATATCAGTGCTCAATAATATTGATAAGCAGCCTTGTTCATATTACCATTAACAGTAAAGCAATAGTATGCAGCTTGTGCCAAATTAACACATAGACTGCCAACTTAAGGTTTTGAGACTTTTCTTTGCCATACGCCAACTATGAATTAACTCAAATTTTTGAGACAATACATTTTTATTGTTAAGTTTTGCCCAATAACAAAATGCTTTTAACAAGTACAGTGATCCCTCGCTATATCGCGCTTCGACTTTTGCGGCTTCACTCCATCGCGGATTTTAAATGTAAGCATATCTAAATATATATCACAGATTTTTGCTGGTTCATGGATTTCTGGACAATAGGTCTTTTAATTTATGGTACATGCTTCCTCAGTTTGTTTGCCCAGTTGATTTCATACAAGGGGCGCTACTGGTGGATGGCTTAGAAGCTACCCAATCAGAACATGTATTAAATATTAAATAAAACTCCTCAATGATATACGATGTGATTCCCGCGCGGTGCTTGATTGCTTGCTTTTCTTGGTCTCTCTCACTCTCTCTGACATTCTCTGCTCCTGACGGAGAAGATGTGAGCAGAGGGGCTGTTTGCCTAGAAGATACGGATGCTACTCTAAAAAATTGCTGAAAAATTACCTTCACATTGCTCCCATCTTTGCGGCTGCTTTATCGCGGTGTGCATACTTAAAAGCCCAACAGCACGTATTGATTTTTTGATTGTTTGCTTTTCTCTCTCTCTCTCTGACATTCTCTGCTCCTGACATGCATTCCTTTGAAGAGAAGTTATATTTGCATTCTTTTAATTGTGAGAAAGAACTGCCATCTCTGTCTTGTCAAGGAGCCCAGTTTAAACTTTTGACTAAAGGGTGTTATTTCATGCCTAGAGGGCTCTAATAATGTTAACAGTGTGGGAGAGTTTATAAGGGCTTAAAATATATAAAAATAACTACACAAACATATGGTTTCTACTTCGCGGATTTTCACCTATGGAATGCAACCCCCGCGATCGAGGAGGGATTACTGTATATTAAAATAGCACCCTCATTTTACGATAACGTTAGGAACAAATTTACATGTTATTACTGTGGCAGTCAACGTGTTAATTAAAAACAGGGAAATTATTCAATAACAAATGAAATAATGAATTGGTATATTCAAATGAGTCGTTAATTTGTGAAAAAACTGCATAAATAAAAAAAATTATTATTGTGGCCAAAAATGTGTTCTGATCTGTGAGGCTGCAGTGCTACCCACTGCACCAGTACACCTTAAATAACAATAGACACAGACGATAATGACCGCAAACGAAATACAACAAAAGACCGCAAACTAGCAATAAGTAAAATTAAATAAATAAAATATGATTGCACGCACAGCATTCCAATCTTGGAGCAGACATTGTGGCAGTGCCAGTCTGGCTTGTTCATTTCTTTGAGGTTGTGGCTCCAGGTGAAGCTAGAACATCACTTTTGTTTCCAGTCCATCTGTGTATTTGCTTCGCACAAGGATACAGAAATGCCTTGTAAATAGTAATAAATCTTTTCTTCGTCTTCTTAATATTATTAGTATTAGTATTATTATTCTCTCACAGATCAAAAGTGTTTTCTGACTCGGAGAGGTGGCGCCTCCTTTAAGGCTGCTTTTGACTGCAATGCTGCGTGTGATCAGTGTTATATATCCGTTGGCAGTACTCGTAATGTTCTCGTTATAGTTAGATAATGTACCCATCAAATAAAAATATGGCAAGTTTTATTTATTTATTTTTAAGTGCATGAAGGGTGCAAATGAGCCTGGATCAAGTCATGACATCACGCATGTATGAAGCAGATTGAGCAGCAATCTTACAATACACATTCTGTGCAGGGCTGCTACAGCTCTGTGATGTCACACGGGCCTCACAAACCATCATGGGGCGCTGTGAAAAAAAAAGGGTAGTCTAAAGCCCTATTCAAATGGAATTAGATTTTATACCAGGAGGTGAGGTAAAGTAATGTTTACCAGAGGACCACTGTTAATTTAATCTCATCCAACTCGTTCTTGTCAGTAATTTTTCAATGACTGTGCACTCACTTCTCTGTAAAACTTACAGAGACTTTTAAATTCTGTAAAAAGTCCACTAAAAATAACCCAGGACCAAACTAGGCCTGTGTAAATTGACATGTCAGTAAATTGCCGTCATTTTGTCATTCAGTTACAGAGGTTCTCCTGTAGTTATTAAACTGGGAAAAAAGAACCATTGGTGTACTTCTTGTTGTGCATGCTGAAAAAATATGGGTGTCATAATTTTATAGATTTATATAGAAATCGTATGATAGACACAGGTGACCTGGTCATGTGTTGGTTTGTATTGCATTGTCTATTCTGCTCAGAAACTTTATAACTTGTAGATGCAAACTGTCTGGGAATCAACTAGTGTGAATACCAATGATCATAAAGAAGGAGTGAGAAAAGCGACTGTCATTGCCGGTCAAAGCCCATTTGGAGCCGTAGGCGAGATGGACAGATGTTGCCTCTCGTTGTCCACAGAGGGTAGTCAGTATTATTAGACTTGGATGACGTGTACCCCCTTAGTGTCCAGCGTGAAAGTTCCTTTCAGTAGCACAAATGTTAGAACAATCTGGACGAGAACAAGCCATTAAGTCCAACAAAGCTTGTCAGTCCTGTCCACTTAATTCTTACAACATAACATCAAGTTGAGTTTTGAAAAGTCTCCAGAGTCTTCCTGTCCACTACAGTACTGTACTTGGTTGCTTGTTCAATGTGTCTATGGCTCCCCGTGTGAAGAAAACCCTTTGAGGCATTTGTGTGAAATTTACACTTAAGTTTCCAATTGTGTCCCTGTGTTCATGGTGAAGTCATTTAAAAGTCACAGTCTCAATTCACTGGACTAATTCTCTCAATGATTTCAAACACTTCAACCTTATTTCCTCTTATTCTTCTTTTGCTTAAACTGTAAAGGCTCAGCTCTTTTAATCTTTCCTTATAACTCATCCCCCATAATCAGCCTCGTCGCTCTTCTCTGGACCTTCTCTACCGCTGCTGTGTCCTTTTGGTAGCCTGGAGACCAAAACTGCTCACAGGACTCCAGAGGAGGCCTCACCAGTGTGTTATAAAGCCTGAGCAGAACCTCCTGTGACTTGTACTCCACACATCAAGGCGCTATATAACCTGACAGTCTGTTAGCCTTCTTAATGGCTTCTGACACTGTCTGGCAGTTGATAGTGTCAAGTCCTCTCGGACTCCTCAGTCCTTCTCATAAGGTGAACTTTCAATTTTCAGACCTCCCATTGTGTATTCACACCTCACATTTTTACTTCCTACGTGTAATATGTTACATTTACTGACATTAAATTTCATTGTCCACAAATCTACCCAAGCTTGTCTGCTGTGCAAGTCTCTCTGTGATGATTTGGTGAGTTTTGTATCTTCGTACCATCTGCATTCTCAACCAACTTGTTACTTTTATTGCTCTTTAAATTGTTTATACGGAGGTGGGGTGTGGGGGGGGGTCAAGCTAATGTTAGAAAATGGAATGAACCTTAACATACTGATAATGTCATTTCTCAATGTCATCTCCACCCTTCTCAGTGCCTTTGTGCCACCTGCCTGGAAGAGCCTGGTCCAGCAGACTAAAAGGTTTTGTCTTGTGCACCCGAGTTATTGTTGAACGCTACATGCTGAGGGGTACTACAGTCACTAGTGCAGGTTACTGTGACATGCTGGAGGCCAAGGTGAAGCCTGCTATTCCATCCAAGTAGCTGTCTTTTGCTGCGAGACAATGTCCGCTCCACCCAAAACACACTGCTAAGAATACCAAGGCTTGTCTGGAGAAACTGAAGTTTGAGGTATTGCCACATCTTCCTTATTTACCAGATTTGACACCGTGTGATTTCCAGCTTTTTAAGGACCACTCCAAAAACATCCGGGTGGTCGTCGATTCAAGACAGATGACAACGTTAAGAAAGCGGTGCAGGAGTGGTGGCGATTGATGGAATCCATCCACTTCCAGGCAGGTGGCACAAGTGCATTGAGAAGGGTGGAGACGACATTGAGAAATGACAGCACCAGTTTGGTGAAGGTTCGTTCCATTTCTGATAAATCCCATTTTCTAACTTTAGTGTGACACCCCTTCGTATATATTAAAAAAAGTAGCAGCCACCCCAGCACTGACCCCTGCCGCACACCACTCTTAACATCACCCAATTCTGATGAGGCTCCTCACATCATCACCCTCTGCTTCCTGTGTCTGAGCTAATTTTGTCCCCATCTGCGCAGCACATCCTGAGCTCCCACATCTTTTAGTTGGACAGCCAGCCTCTCCTGTGGCACCTTATCAAATGCTTTCTCATCGGTGCCACTCGGTATATAGCGTGGACTTTAAGGAGCACACGCACACTTTATCTTTTATAAACAGTGCCCAGTTGGTAACTGCTTCCTGCTCAGTATCATCAGACTTTGAGACCCGTTTGTCCCCCTTGGTGTCTGGAGTGCGCTCCCCTTAACTTTCATAAATGTCAGCTCTCAGACAACAGTTGGCCTCCTATATCGCCTTACGGACTGGCCGGCTCTGGCGACTTGCAGGATCGTTGAGCTCCTTAATAATCCTGTTTGTTCTTCAGTATTTGTTTATTGAAACAAATTGAAAGAGCTGCCCGGAAATGTGCTGTTTGGAAAAGTCCCAGTCTGAAAAAATGAGGCCATTTTTAAAAAAAATAAAACCAAAAACCATAGCTATGTTATTGAAAAAAAATAAATTGATAAAATTGTATTGCATAAAAGTTAGACGGCTTTTGTTTGTTTTATTTGTTTTGTCTCAGTTTAGTGACTCATTTATATTGACTGGTTCACTCTTCTGTGTGACTGGTTATTCCATAATTGCCTTTTTATTTTTTTTTTTGTTTATTCCGCTACACTGTCCAGTGACAGAAGGACCGAGTGCTCCTTCACGTTTCAGTGCTGCACTCCTGTCCCTGTGACTGTTCTGAGCCAAACATTGGAATTCAGCCACTTTTTTCTCCCAGTTTAAATGCAGCTTTAGGAGCCTGGAGCAACATATGGACTTAAACACCCCAGGTGTGGATGTTTCAGGTCATTTCACCATAGCATTGCTCTGAGATTTGTACCTATGAGACATCATTCATGCCCATATCATGTCTATGTGTCCTCCTTGAGTAGGTAAGCTGGAATTGGGAGAGCAAAAAGAAGGCACAAGTGTGGAGAAGAGACAATGAGTATCAGTATTAACAATGAAAGTCTTTGATGGACCATGGGTTGTATTGCGTCGTTGTTTTCTGTGTTTGGGGTACAAGACGCCCCTATCAGTCTCACCACTTTCAAGGTACCAGCCGATTCATATGTGATAAACAGAAAGACACCTGGACATGGCTGTTGCAGTAGGGTCTTCTCATTTTAAAAGCATACACTCTGTGGTGAACGGGGTCAATGGTAGCACAAGCTTAAAACAGCAGTTCGTCTTGGGGTCTGTGGGTGTGGCTTTGTGGTGTTCGGTGCGAAGGCGAGTTGAATTAGGTCAACTGTCCCTCATCGGCACTTCATAGATGGTAATTTGGTTGCCTCATCCACAGATATAAAAGGGAGCCTGATGAAGGAAAAGGGAAAAGTATAGGTGCAGGCCTGCAGGTTAAAGGGAAGAATAACGGAAAACGAGTCAGGATCGTAACGGATCTAGTGCCGTGATGGGGAGACCCCAGAGATGAGCGAGTCCTCTACAACTCCTCAGTTGGCGTTTGAGGGGCAGTATCACTCCTGTTGAGCATCCCAGGAGCAGAAGTGATCAACCCCTCCAAGTGGGCTCTCGCAGATGCTTGAGGGATGGGGGCAGGAGGCAGGAGCAGGGCTCATGGGGCCCCTGCTGACGCCAAGGGATGATGGTAAGAACACAAGCTGGGCAGGGGGTACCCCAGTGGCTAAAGAGAAGTATGATTGCTCATGTTGAGGAGGCCGATAACGTTGAGCTGAGGAGGCACTAGGGGTCATGGTAGGTTTAAAACAAAATCCTGACAGTTTTAACCTTGGGATTTTAACTGCTTCATTGGTTTATTTATTTATTAGGCTTTTTAACCTCCATTTTGACACTGTTTTTATGGATTATTTATTGACATGATCTATTGAAGAAGACTGATTGTACTGCACTTGTTTGAGGACACTGCCTTAGTCCACCTTAATAAAAGGATAAGTGTTTGTGTGTCTGTCTGTGTGTCCATCTAGTTGCTATGCCTCTGTCATTCCAAAAGATGGCTCATCACATTTTTTGTAATAAAATACATTGCATTTATCATTCCAAAAGAAGGCACGTCACAAACATTAACTCTGCTTTCATGAATCTCATTCCAAATTGCATATAATACACATGGTTTGCATTTTCCATTCCAACAGATGGTGCATCACAAGCATTTGTAGTAAAGAATTTTATTACTACAAGTATTTGTGTTGTGCCATCTTTGAGAATAACAAACACAATGCATTTTATTTATAAACACGTTACAAAATACATTCCAATAGATGCTGCACTGCAAATGCTAATGCTTAGGTCTATATTGATGACTTAGATTTCAACCTGTCTTAGATGGGTAGCACAGTTAGTCCACCTTCATAAAAGGATAAATGTCTGTGTGCCTGTCTGGTTGCTATGTAATGTCTTTCATTCCAAAAGATGGTGCATCTCAAACATTTTAGTAATGAAATGCATGGCATTTGTAATTCCAACAGATGGTGCTTCACCAACATTAACTGCTCCTACATATCCCACATGGCATATAACAACAACAACATTTATTTATATAGCACATTTTCATACAAAAAAATGTAGCTCAAAGTGCTTTACAAAATGAAGAATAGAAAAATAGAAGACGCAATAAAAAATAGAAATAAGTCAACATTAATTAACATAGAATAAGTAAGGTCCGATGGCCAGGGTGGACAGGAAAAAAAAAAAACACCAGACAGCTGGAGAAAAAAATAAAATAAATAAATAAATAAAAAAAACACAGACATGGGCATTGCATGGTGTTCTGTAAATGGCTCATCTTGATTCATGTCTACTGACGGTCCTGGGTTTGAGTGGGTTAAGGCAGCCGCAGACAACCCGGACTGTCACACATGCCTAGCAATGTGTTCCGTTAGCAGCAGTAATTGATTACTAATGAAGAAAGTGACTAAACAAAAACCTACAGACACTGCGGCCCACCAGGATTTAAGTTTGATGCCCTTGTCATGGTTCAGCTTTTGTAAGCTAAAACTTATTGGGAAACGTGCCCAGACTAAACGAGCATGAGGAAAAAAAAGGTAGCCAGTGGAAAGGAAAGGGGGACCAGAAAGAGTGAGGGTACAAATGTGGCAGTTTGGAAAGGTGAGCAGACAGTAGGGATCTTGATGACAAAGATGCTAGTAGGGACGTGTGCTACTGTGGTACTGGCACCATCAACACTGTGCAGGTCGCCTAGGTAGATATTTTATTACCTCAGTGCTTGTCCCTGCTGCCACCACTCAATACAATAATCCCACACAGCCCGTCCCTCGACACCACCAGTCACCCCACCCACAACGGCAGTCCCATCCTCGGCTCAGCTTATAGTCCGGCAATTTATTCACCACTGAATTGTGGTCATGGTCCAGAAAGGGCTACTCTGTGTTTCATTGCCAAAGAGCAGCTGGCTAAGCACAGCTATTTGAGTCCCACCACAGGCGACAGGCTATAAAGAAGTCACAGCTGTAGACTTTCCATGCCATTGAGGAACAGCATTATTCGGCCATTGTGTCTGAGCTCTTCTGCTTATTTGTTTTTTCCTAACTCAGCTCGTGCAGACATCTGGCAAGCAACAGGAGACTATGCTTGTTTATTTAGCTAATGGCCATGCTGTCCCAATATCTCATCCTGATACTTCTTGAATGTTGTGAAGGTTTCTGATGCAATGGCTTGGTAGTTTCTTCCTGGTTCGCATAACCCTTGGAACAAAGAAGTGCTTCCTTGCTTCAGTCCTAAATGCACATCCACTGGTGTCCTTGTGTATGGGATTCGTCATTTAGTTGAAAGAACTCTGCTGGATCTACTTTATCAATGGCTTTGAGAATGTCCTCACACAGTCTCCTCTACTCGAGACTAAACAGTTTAAATTCTCTGAGCCTGACAGAGTAGAAGATGACATTCAGTCCTGAGATGTCTCTTCAAGTGCCACTGTGGTGACCAGCACTGCACCCAATGCCCCAGGTGAGCTTACACCCACTAAACAGTAGACCACTTTGCAGTCGCAGGTGCCCTCAGTGCACTCAGAAAGTCTTCAAACCCCTTCACTTTTGTCACATTTTGTTATATTGCAGCCATTTTTTCACACATCAAGCATCACTCAAAGCAAAAACGGGACTTTAGAATTTCTAGCAGATTTATTTAAAATTAAAAAGAGAAAAATCACATGGACACAAGTAATTAAAGCCTTAAGTCAGTTCAGCGCTTAGTTATTGAAGCCCCAGTGGCAGCGATTCCAGCCCAGGGTGTTCACACACCTGCATTTGGGGATCTTCTTCCATTCTTCTCTGCAGATCCTCTCAAGCTCTGTCAGGTTACGTGGAGTCCATCGATGGACAGCTACACTCGGGTCTCTCCAGAGATGTTCAGTTGGGTTCAAGTCTACACTGTGGCTGGGCTACTCAATGACACTCTGAGAGTTGTCCCTAAACCACCCCTTTGTTGTCTTTGCTTTGTCCTGCTGGAATGTGGACATTCATCCCAGTCTGAAGTCCAGGGCGCTCTGGAGCAGGTTTTCATTAAGGATGTCTCTGTTCTTTGCCCCGTTCAGCTTTCCCTCAACCCTGATTTTTCTCTCAGTCCCTGCTACTGCCATCTTCATGCTTCACCATTGGGATGGTTTTGCACAGGTGCCTGACTTCCTCTAGACATGATGTTGATCTTGGTTCTGTCAAACCAGAGAGTATCATTTCTCCTGGTCTGAGCGTCCTTTAGGTGCCTTTTTTGCCACATCTTGTTCTAAGGGATGATTCTCCTATCTCCACAAAGATTTTCTGAAGCTCAGCCAGTGTGACCATCGAGTTCTTGGCCTCCTCTCTTATCAAAGCCCTTCTTCCACCTTCTTATGGCCAGCTCTAGAAGGAGTCGTGGTTGTTCTAAACATCTTTCATTTTAGAATTATGAAGACCAATGTGCTCTTGGGAACCTACAATGTGGTGGCCTTCTCCAGATTTGTGCCTTGATACAATTGTGTCTCTAAGCTCTGCAGACAATTCCTTGGACCTCATGTCTTGTGTTTTCCTCTCCTGTGAAATTCAGCAGGCAGGCGTGTGCCATTCCTTTTCAGTCCAGTCAGTAGAATTGACCATAGGTGGACACCAAAGATCTCAGCGATAATTAGTGGAATGGGACACACCTGCGCCATATTTCAAGTGTCATAGTAAACGGCCTGAATATTTGTGTCAGTGGGATATTTAAGTTTTTAATTTTTTTTACATATGTCGACATTTCTAAAATTCTGTTTTCTTTTGTCATTCTGGAGTATTGAGTATGGCTTGATATGAGAGAAAGTGAATTTAAATGAAGGCTGCAACATAACAAAATGTGAACTGAGTGAAGGGGTCCAAATACTTTATGTAAGTGTGTAATTAGAGGGCGTACTTCTTCTTCTTTTAAGTGCTGGTGTTGCTCTTCTGCGGGGGGTTCATTTACTTCACATAGAATTCTGAGCCAAGTACCAGGAAGAGGTGCCATATTTAAATTAATTAAACTAAATATGGCCGACGGCACATCCCCCATCCCGCAGACTCCAACTTCACCTCGCCTCTCTGCCATTTTATTTGATGAATGAGAACTTGTCCCCACAGGCTGATTCCGCTAAAGTCCTTCTGTTTTTCTGCAGCAGGAGCTCTAGAGTCATGCCTGTACCTTCACTTGTGGGGCTTGCCGTGAAAGGCGCTATATCAGGTTGATTGATTCACGCTCAGGTTTCTCTGTGCCTGTCTTGCTGCAGTTTTGTAATGCTGATGCCCTGTCTCGGTCTGCAGGAATCTCTCCCACAGTGAAGAAGACTGAGATGGACAAGTCCCCATTCAACAGCCCGTCTCCACAGGACAGCTCTCCACGGGTTAGCAGCTTTACCCAGCACCACCGGCCAGTCATCGCTGTGCACAGCGGTGAGTTTCATCCAACCCCTTCTTCTCACTTCGCTTTTGGCCAGTTTCACTCTTGATTAGAGACATGTTGTGACACCAGAACAAGGAGTTCACGGGATGTTAAACTGGGTGGGGGGCGAGGGGGGGGGGTTCTGCTAGCCAGTCTACTGCCTCGGCACACCGTGGCCCCCGCGTTGATTTGTCTTGCATGCCTTTGACATTTGAGAATGCAGAGAGTCTCGAAAAAATCAGAGCCCTGCACTTCACACATTGAGATGGAGGCTACAGATCTGATCTCTCATGTGGACAAATCGCTTCACAAAGTGCTTTATGGACGCTATGAAAGGTGCTACAGTGAGAAAAGAACAATCTGAAGGTGAACAGTCACACTAAAAAAAAAAGGTGTACACGAGCCAGAAGAAGGCTTCCCGAAAATCCATGGGTCAGAAGTCAGGTGCCTTCCATACGGTCATATAGTGCCTTTAATAGTGAATGTAGGGAGGGGGTGCATTAGCAGTGCAAAACTGTGTCTTATGTACAGGACACTGTGGCGTGGTGGGCTGTCCTGCAGGGGGTTCACAGTGAGCTCTTTGACAAAGTTCTTTATCATATAGTGCCTTTCACAGTAAGCACCGTTATTAACATACAGTGCTCATGTTGAGCATTACTATTAGTATCTCTTATATATATTTCTCTTCTGGTTCGTCCTGCTTCCTCTTCAAACCCGGTCCCGCCCACACGCAGCCTACACGGCATTTCTCAATTCCTATTTGTCCTCTTCCAAACCCTTCCCCATGCCGCCTGCAGCCTCTCATACAACCCTATGCCACTTTTCTCGAGTCCTATTCCTCCTTCAGACTACCGTGTTCCCTGCTCCTCTCTCATGACCCCATTGGTGTTATGTCACCACCCGATATCTAGCCTGTCCACGTGACCTTTCACTTCGGCCATATCTACGCCTGGGAGTCTTTTCCATAGCCTGCTACAGGAAGGTACTCTCTCCACCATTGCCATTGGTTTCACGCCTTGCTATTTTCGTTATACTGAGACGGTTGTTTTCTAAGCCTTTGTTATAAAATGAATGAGAGTATCTTCTCTGTCGACGGGTTTTTGTACAACGTCATATCTATTCTGGGATTCGGCAACTGCCTGTTCCTATCAGTGAGTTATTTCTTGACACAAACGGTTGACGAAGGCAATTCACTCTCACTACGACATTGGGCAGTAGATTTCGTTGCATCACATTGGGACAGATTTGGAGACGTTCTTCCTGTTGTTCTTCGCAACGCAAGTCGAGTTATCACAATAAGTCACGAGTACTATCAGTACATGGCAACATCTACAGTTTATGGTGGTGAAGCTGAAATTCAAGCTCTTTCTGAGATTAGATCTTTCGACTCGTTTTCTGTCGTCTCCAGCAAAACACCTATTCACAACTGCGTCTTTCAAGAAGTATTTCTTTCTTCTTGATTTCTGAATTCCTTTCTCACCGTGTTCCGTTCCTAGCATCCACTAGTAGTTATTATTACAACAGTAGTTCTTTATCATAGAACATCTTTAATGACGAGAACTTGATTTTTTATAATATAGTGCCTTTTACGCTAACAAAATTACAAAATTCTTTATCATACACAGTAGTCCCTTTTACAGTAACAACTGTTACAAAGTTCATATTTTGTCTTTCATAGTTAGCACATGTGTGTGTCCTGTGGTGGGTTGGCACCCTGCCCAGGATTGGTTCCTGCCTTGTGCCCTGTGTTGGCTGGGATTGGCTCCAGCAGACCCCCGTGACCCAATGGTGGGATTCAGCGAGTTGGAAAATGGATGGATGGATAGTTAGCACATGAATTATTGTTATTATTACAGGATTCTTTTCAATACAGTGCTCATGGTGAGCACCATTATTATTATTATTAGTAGTATTATGGCGTACTCTGTTTTTAACCCATTACTGGACTTGGTTTGTGTTGGATTGCCTTTGTGTTTTTGGGCAATTCCTTTGTTTCGTGTGCTCCTTGGAGCTTCATTGTTATTGAAGACTATTTTGTGAGAATAAATGTTTTATTTATTTCTAAAGATTTGGTGTTTGGCCAGGGTTTTTTTTTGGAAGTGCTTTTTAGGAACATTAGCCCCATCCTGAAGATGAGGATGGACTTTTATTGATTGCAGAGAAAAAGCCTGACAGTAGGATGGATGATCAGAGACCGTGTCACGTGGTGGGGGACAGTGGAGAACACACGTTAGAGATAAGTGCATACGTGTTGTTTCATGAGGTGTGTCACCTGCCCTGTAACAGCAAGAAACGTGCCCCTGCATTTATTTATTTGGCTGACGCTTTTTTTATCCAAAGTGATTTATGATATTTGAGGTACAATTGATTACATTTCTTTTTTTTTTCTTCAATTGGTGCATAGGTGGGTGAAGTGACTTGCTTAGGGTCACACAATGTCAGTGGTGGGACTCGAACCCACAACCTCAGGGTTTGCAGTCCAAAGCCTTAACCACCACACTACTGCCTGCCTTCCACTAAGGACACTAGGCCTCCCAAAGTCTGGACAGGCAATTTGTCATTAAATAAACATGTCCATCATTGGGCTTCACTTAATGTTGTTGCTCTTCAGTGTGTGCTTTCCTCTTTCAATCTTGATATTTGTTAGTTTATTTAAGAGGACCTTTAGATATTCACTACTTAAACACACACATAATTTAACTAGCTTAACGTAGGTTTCCACTACATTACAAATGTAGAAAGAGTAAGAGTAATCTTTAGTTATTAAAATCCTATACTTGTTAATTTATGGCATTTAGTTTTATTAGAGAAAGACAGCTACACTTGTGTATGCTCAGCATCCATGTCTGCCTTTACATGCACACAAATGCTTATCCACCAAACCAATGCTTTACTCACATGGACTCAAGAGAACCTGTGCCAGCTGCAGGCTCCTGAACACACACAGAGGGGTCTGTCACTGGAGGTCTGCAGCGAGACCTTTCTCAAATAAGGTCAAATGGAGTTTTCTTGCAGGGATATGTAGAGATACCAAAGACTGGAGACGGTTAAAGGCAACGCCATTTACGATCCTGTAGGTTCAGACCAGCGTTTGGATTCTGCCAACCAGTCACTGGGTGATCCATGGAGCTCTATGCACTTGGTCTTTCTTTTCCAGTCTGGTTTAATTCCTTTTCTGTGTACATGTGTCAGTGTAAACTCTGATTAGATGTGAACACTTGGTGATTAACCTGCCCTCAGATATTTTTTTTATAATACTTGCTTTTTCATTATTAAACATTCAGCGATAAATACATTTGTGAAAAAAATATTTTTCTTTCTGTCTCCTGTCTGCAGCTATTGCCAGAAGTCCTCACCCATCATCATCTCTACACTTCCCCACCACCTCCATCTTGCCCCAGACGGGGTCTTCATATTTTCCACACACGGCAATACGATATCCTCCCCATCTCAGCACACAAGATCCTCTGAAGGACCTGGTATCACTCGCCTGTGATCCCTCGAGTCAGCAGCCTGGACCGGTAAGCAACATGCCTGTTTATTTCCTAAAGGCAGATACTGAGTTAGATACGGTAGGGCCAGTACATAATGGCAGCTTGTGTAGCAGAATGATCACATGATATGCAGTGTAGCATGGCTCTTGTTAATTGCAGTAAACAGAAGACTAGACGATATATGACAGGTAAGTATGTAAAAGTCTATGAGTCTTCTTAAATTCCAAACCAGTATCATTTTTCTGTCCTTCTCTCTCTCTCATAAATAACTAACTTCTTTTTTGTTCTTCAACTTTTCCTGGTGAGGGTTGCAGTAACGACATGCTGCCCTGGTCTGATTAGGTGTCCCAATCCTCACAAATCTCTTCAGCCTTTCCAGGGGAATACCCAGATGGTGTCAAGATAAGACAGTTGAGATCTCCCCAGCATGTCCAAGATCTGCCCCTTCTTTATCCCAGTAGACCACACCCAGTACACAACCCATAGGAGGCAGCAGTGAGAACTACATGCCTGTTCTTCAGGGTCTTCATGTACTGCTGAGCTCCTTAGCCTGTCACAGAGGGTGAGCCCAGTAACCCCACATAGGAATTTCATTTTGGCTGTTCATACGCGCATTCTCATTCTTTCGCTCACCACCCAGAATTCATGACTATGCCACTGCCCGGTAAATTAAAAGCTTCATCCGTGAAGTTAGCTTCCTGTTCACCACATAGTGCTTCTAAAACTGCTACTGCTGCACCAATTCATTGGTCAGTCTCTCGGGCATCTCTACCCTCACTCATGATCAAGACCCTGAGGTACTTGATCTCTTCCACCCAAGGCAGCTGTTCTTCTCTCGCATGAAGAGAACAGGACCGTGAGGACAAGATTGTGACCTCAGATTTGAAGATCCTTATTCTCATTCTCACTGTATTGACGTTTAGCTGTGAACCATCCCAGTGTGACCAGAGATCATCATCTGAGGTGATCAAGGGGGACAGAATCTTCTGCAAACTGAAGAGAGATGAAGAGGGCAGAGATGACCCATTAGGTCCTCAAACTTAATGCCCTCCAAACCTCAGCTGTGCCGTTCTTGTGTGTCTGTAAAAATCATGAACAGCAATCCAGTGCCCACTATGAGTAATCTTGATTTACTTCTAAGGACACAAGCACAACTTCAAAGTCCATGAACACAGAGACAAGATAGCAAGCAGGAGTGACTCCACATCCTCCTGTTCTTAATACATTTCCACAAGATACCATGGCTAGACAGTCAGGAGCTTCTTCCAAATCCATAAAGCAGAAGTGGATAGGATTGACAAACCCCCATTACACTTCAAGTTAAGTGTACAACGACCAATAACTTGTCCACCTTTTCATGGCCAGAGTGGAATACACTTTGCTTCTTCTGAACCCGAGGTTCTACTATCAGGCAAAGTCTCTTCATTACAGTACCCTAGCATAGCATATCCAGGGAGACTGAGGAATGTAACTGCTGTCAAACTTGGCCTTTATTGTAAGTCACGTGACTTTTGTGACTAAAAAGGTGAGCACCTTGCTTTGTTCACCTGGAGAGGCTGAGCAGTGCAGCTCATTTTTCCTCACCAGACAGCTAAATGTTTCCTATAAGGCAAATTGTGGCACTAAGTAAGCAGAGTTTACATCTTCACATGGGGCTGAAGCCTCTTAAGAGTTTAACTCTGGTAAAAGTTACAATGGGAAACAAAGCGGCAGATTGTCAGAAATTTCTGCACCTCCAGGCTCTCACAATGAATAAAACATTTAAGAGTCACCCGGTCATATTTTGCTTTGCCACTTTTACTTTTGCTCACAAGGACATCTCATCTTCATAGGTTTCTCTGGTCTACTGAGCCTGCCGGTCCAAGGAGAATGTTCACTGTTATGGTTTGCTGTGTCAGCGTGAACTGAAGTATTTCCAACTTTCCCCATTACTCTTTTTGGGTTTGAAATTAAGTGTAAACAAACAGAAAGTGGTCCCTCTTGAAGTCTTTTGAATACCACAAAACCCAGCATAGGGACACTTGAATGCAGCAAAGACATAGTTTGCCCATAATAGCCATCTGCCTAAGGTCTTTTAGACATTGTGCTCCTTTCAACTCTCTTGAAAAGGGCGTCTCATCCAAATGGCTAACATCCTTTTGCCATCTTTTCAACTGACAGCTGTCGTCAGCCTGTCCATCCAAAACTGAAAGTTTTATCCCTGCTTTGCCTCATTTCAGTACCTGGTAGTTCGGAGAAACCTTAAAGATAAGAACAATAAGCTGACAAGCTGGTGATGGAGCCTCACTGTTCATGTTTATACATACTGCATTCAAGTCACAAATACATGGAGGAAATGAACCTTCAGAATTAAAATAGTTAACACCGAAAGTCACTGACCACATTGACAGCTGCACCCCTAAAATATACAACACATATTAAATGGCAGCTGATAGATAGATAAATAAATAGATAGATAGACGAAATGCACTATATAACAGATAGATTAGACAGACAGATAGCTAGATGAAAGGTACCATATAACAGCTAGATAGATTAGATAGACAGATAGATATAAGAAAAGCATTATCTGATAGATAGATAGATAGATAGATAGATAGATAGATAGATAGATAGATAGATAGATAGATAGATAGATAGAGTGAAAGGCAGTATGCAATGGATAGACAGTCTGATTGTCAGCATGGCACAGAGACACACTGCAGATTTTTTGTACCATCTGGGAGCTGTTTGAGACCACTGCCCTAGACAGGAAGTCAATCTGCTGTCTATGTTGTGTCCAGGGAGCTGGTCAGTGCCACTGCCTGGATGGAATGCAAAGGAGCAATCTGAAGTTCCTGTTTGGGATGGAGAAGTGAAGGTGGCTAAAGGAGAACTTGAGACCACCTATTAATGATCCTGTCCACAAGGGAGCAGCAGGAAGTAACACTCAAGTTGTAGTCAAACATAGGTGTTCCTACTCCTTTAAGTAGATGGCTTTATACCAACCAAGGGGGAGTGACCATTGATCAGCCAGGTGGCCATAACTCCAGAAGTAGTCAAGGACTACACTTTAATAGAAGCCACATTCCCTCAGTCAGGTCAGCTTGGAGTCAGGAGTGAAGTGGAGGTAGGGGCTTGCTTGGCATGAAAGTGGAAATAAAGGAGAGGATAAACCCCCCACCCCCCCCAAAATACCCTTGGTTAGATAGTAAATAGGAGGTGGAAAATGTAGGCTAATGACAAAAAATTGTGACCTCAGGCTTTAAAATGGCAAGTGTTTTTTGTCCTATCTTCATATAACCCGTGCCCTGTACCTTCCTGGAACCCTTCTTCCTGTAAGTAAAACCCCTTGTGAGTTGCCTGTTTGGTGTCTGTAGGTCATTGTTTTTTTTGCCCACCACACACAATAGATAAATAGGAAAGGCACAGTATGATTGATAGATTATATATATATATATTATTCATAAGATAGATAGAAATGTGTAATATACTAATACATAGGTGGGACCTTCTACTGTTCTTTTATATTTGTATGCCTGATCATCTGGAATAACAGACAGCTACACTAAGTAAGCAGAGTATGTGTGACATACATATTGATGATATGAAATGGACAGAATTACCACTACAGATGTGTTTTTCTTGTGATAACTTTATTTGCTCCTTTATATGATGTTATTGTGTTTATTGTATTTCTGCGATTTAAGAATTTTTTTTAGTGTTAGTGCAAGTACAGGAAAGCATTTCTTTATTTGCATATGTGTGTATTGGGTGTGTTTGAATACATATGTGTGTATGTATATTCAGTGTGTTTAGTTTGTTTTATTTATATAGTAGGGGGCTCTGTCCCCTTGCTCACTTCATTCGCCAACCCCCGTGCGGGCCCTGTGCATTCGTCATTTCCCGGATCTGCCGCTTGTGATGAATCGCACTGTGCCTTTGGATAAACAAGAATGTCAACTCTGTCTTTAATATTTCCATCTTTCGAAACTATTATTGCTGACAATTCATCACATGTTGGTTTATTATATATGTGAGCGTGATCTTTCAGATTCATATAGAAATTCAAGAAAACTTCTTTGTCTATGTTTTTCAGATAAATTTCGTGTAAAGTTTGATACTTTTGGACGTATGGATTTGTATCCATTACTGGCTGTAGAATTTCTAATATGTCCGATCATTTAACTCTTATCGATTCTATGTTGCATCGCTTCTCCGTGATCATAAATATAAACCTGACCAAATTGTGGTTTCTTTGAAATTAAACCTGTAGTAACTTTAATTGTTTTGTGACCACAGATTCTCATAGCATATGGTCCTGAATCGTGTAAATCTACGTTTTGAGCATTGAATGATGCAAACGTGAACAGATTATTGTAGATGCGGATATTTTGCCTGTAGTGTTTGTGAATTTCACTTTCACAAAATAACAAATCTTTTATTTCTCGCGGATACACCTCTTCATTAGGAAGAAACACTACTTTTCCCTGATGGCAACACGAATTAGACGATCTACAAGTCTCCGACTTAAACTTTAAAGCCAAACAATATCTATATACTTCTGCCATATCATCTATGTCCATATATTCAATCTCTTTTCGTTGTTCCGTTATTTCACCGAGTAATAATTTCTGTTTGTTTAATGCTAATATGATCTTTAATATCAGTTTTTTGAGACTTTCGAATTTTAGTACTTTCATAATCACTAACCTACTCTGCATGTGTATCGCGCCAACGTTTTTGAACCTCTTTACGACGTTCTACTTTGTCTTTTCGCCCCCACTTGGACCTGTTAGGTTTTCATCTCCATGTGGTCCGCGCTGATTATTACTTTCTTTATTTTCCGAATTTGCACTTAGATTATTATTGTTCTTTTTTGAATCCTTTTCTCTCCAATGCTTTTGGCCCTTTCTTCTTCGCTTAGTCGTTGACATTTCATCTAGAACGTATAAAATTATTGTCCAGAAAAGGACTACATCAAAGGAGACTAATAGATTGTATGTCTTGTATTAAAATGAGGAAAACGTAAAAATTTATAAGAGCTGAGAGCACAGGAACTGTGTCTGAAAATAGCATTCACACGAATGAGAGATGAGTGGACCGTCGGCCTGGTTAAATCACTTGGCACAAAGGGACTTGAAATTATCTCTCTGAAAAAGTCTCGTCTCATCCCAGGGTTTTTTTATATAATAGTATATATATGCAGATTATTTTTGTCTGATGCTCTTTACTGAGTGTAGACTCAGGGTGCTGTAATACATTCACAGGTAAATGCAATTACAAACTTTACAAATTACTAATTCTGTAATACACATAAATAAAGATACAGTACAGATTTGTTTAAACACAGTCACTTCCACACTGAATAACAAAAGTGAAACCTAACAATATCTGTCCATTAATACTAGCATTGAACTCTGGCCATTTGCAACATAGGAAAGGAAAACAACAACTCAAGTTAGCAGAATCCCTGGGGTTCACAGTCAGTTAATCATGGAAGATTACGTGCGCGAAAATGAAGTACAAGCCTATGTGTTAATTACATTGCAATGCCATGCATATGCAGGTGGTGCATTTCATTTTGGCACAGCTTTATGGTGTCATCATTAACAACATAATAAACCAAAGGAGCGATTTCTTCTCACTAAGGGGTGCAAATTTCTTTTCAGTTTCAAATGCAATACAAAATCATATCCGTAGATTGCGTATTACAATTCAAATATTGCATTTTTCTTAATTGCTGCTTGGAGTGCATTGCATTTCGATTCAAGACCACGCATTAATCAGCCAAAGCAGATTATAATCAAATGACCAATCAGCATCAAAAAGTGAGGCAAGTGGAGTCAACAATTGGGATAAGAGACATTCTACTGCTAAACAATTTTGTGCTCTGTTGGCGAGCAGACATTTCATTAACGTGGAGTGATTAACCGAAACGGTGACGAGTATGTTTAAGATCTCGCTGAGAAAGTTCATTCCTGTGTTAAATTGTCCAACTAATGTGTTATGCTTGCCTTATATGCTGCTGTGCTATTCTTCTTCGACTAGTCCTGACCGATAAGTCAAGTGTAGCAATAGTCTGTATGGGCATCCCCATCTGCAGGTATTTATGGCCCATATTTAGCGGAATATTGGTGCACAGACACCCCGGTTAATTATCTGCATGCTTCAGGCCATTAGCTCTTGAATGTGTTCTAAGGATGTTACAGTAGCAGTTAGAAATTCTGCTGCTGCTGCCGCTTCTGGCCATCTCCAGCAACCAATCAACAAAGACGAGAGTAAACTAGTCATTTCCATCATCAGCTTCCACGTGTTCAATAAGACGGCGTATTAACTGCCTTATCAACTGCCTGTTCGCCCTCTTTAGTGCTGGGTGAACACACTCAAGACTGGCATGCCCCACCTCTTGACACTGATTGGACAATTGACTGATATTCACTTTTGGCATAATTAATGATGAAGTGGTGGTCTTGAATTGAAATTCAATACACTTGGAGCAGCCACTTTTTCTTCTTTTTAGTTGTGAGGTGCGATTTATGGACATGAAGTAAAATGCAATATGCTTTTGTATTACATTTTCAAATGGCATGAAAAATTACATGCTGTGGTGAAAAGCAATCGATCATTTGTCTGATATGTGTTAAATTATGAAACAATAAAACCATCTTCTTCTTCTTCTTCTTCTTCCAGCTGCTCCCGTTAGGGGTCGCCACAGTGAATCATCTCGTTCCATATCTTCCTGTCCTTGTCATCTTGCTCTGTCACACCCACACACCTCTATGTCTTCTCTCACCACATCCATAATCCTTTTCTTAGGCTTCCTCTTCTCCTTATACCTGGCATCTCTATCCTTAACACCCTTCTCCCAGTATACCCCTCATCTCTCCTCTGCACATGTCCAAACCAATGCAGTCTCGCCTCTCTGACTTTGTCTCCCAACTGTCCAACCTGAGCTACCCTCTAATGTCCTCATTTCTAAACTTGTCCATCCTCATCACACCCAATGCAAATCTTAGCATCTTTAAGTCTGCTACCTCCAGCTCTGTCTCCTGTGCCACCGTCACTAGCCCATATAACATAGCTATGAAACAATAAAACCATGCCCACACTAAATTCATCACATGCACATGTTTGGAATGTAGTTAACATGTTGGATTACAATTCATTTTGGCACAAATAATCTTCCATAGTTATTAGGCAAAGTCAAACACGGTCAGTCTTGGCAACTTGAGCCAACTGGCTGCACACCCCCTCCTGATCATACTGCAGTGTAACAGCTCAGCTCTGCGCCATCTAATATGAGCACAGAATCTTTTCATGCATTGATTCCAATGCCTAAAGTATCCCAAGTGTCTTTCCTATGGGCAGGAAAACAGCTTGGAAGTAGGGCAGTGGCACACTTGGTGCCAAAGTGGTACAGCAGGATTCCGCGGAGAGAAACAGAGGAGTGTTAGCAGTGGTTCATAATTATTTTAATCATTTTATTTTTATACAAATAACTAGCAAACAGAGATGCAGTATGCCCAGCTAATCAGCATTTCTAATCAGGGTGTGCTGGCTAAGGTAGTGAGTGTTCAGCCAGGATTAAAAAGCTAAAACTTAACGGGCATCTCTTGTATAAGCAGGAAGATTTTTCCAAATCTTTGGAGCCGTGGAGTTAAACGCTTAAGCTTCTACTGTTATTTCATTAACCCTTGGATGATTTAGTAGGCCGAACTCTTCATGAGCACTGCAGTTTATATGCAATAGTAATTTCAGATAGGTAAGTAGGGCCTCTGATATTTAAATCAAAGCAGATGGACTTGCGGTTGTACCATTAAGCCCACTTTAATAAATGGGCGTGACGATTATTCAAAGTTGGAATTGAAATTGCCTGAGTTTTTTAAGAAAAATGTTTGCATTTTTTGTTTTATTTTTATGACATTAGAGTAATGGGACAGAATGTTAGGGCACAGTCGAGAATATGAGGGTGTTTAGTTGGTGAGGCTAAGAGTAGCATTGTTGCTTTACGCAGATGATGTTGTCCTCTTTGTGCCATCTGACTTAGAGCTTTGGCATACATTTGAGTGATTCACTGCTGGTATGAGGAACGGCACCTCCAGGTCTGAGGTCACGGTGCTCTTTTAAGAGGGGAACAACTGCCTTTAGTTGAGGAGGCCATATATCACAGGAGCTGATTCGAAAGACAAAACTCTCGATTTACCAGTCGACACCATGAGCACAAGCACAAGCACCAGAAATGAGGTTTCTTCATAGAGTGGCTGGCACAACACTTCATGATAGGGTGAGAAGCTCAGTGATTCAAGAGGACCTCAGGGTGGAGTTGCTGCTCCTGGATTACACCACTTGTATGAAAAGGTGCAATATAAATAAATGTTGTTGTTGTTGGAGTGAGAGGAGCCAGTTCAGGTGGTTTGGGCATGTCATTAGGATAACCCTAACGCTGCTCCAGGCACGTCCCCCTGAGGCAGACACAGGACAACTGAAGTCTGTTCTTGGCTACCTCAGTTTTCCCTTTTCTGTGTTTTAAATCTTTTCTTGTGCTCCTTAATTATTTACTTTTGAAGTTCTACATAACTTGTTTTCTTTCTGTTACTCTGCCTACTTCAACCAAAGCAGTTTGTACCACCAGGAGAGGCAGAAAAGCGTAAAGTAAGCAATTTGTCTTGTGGAATTTTGGTTTTACACCTGATTGCTCTTTGGCATTCATTTTGTCTGAGGCTGTGAATACACATTGTGAGAAATGGCATCTCTGCATTAAAGGTGAACTTTGGTATTCTTCAAGTTGAAATTACTCCTTCATATACATTAGTTTGCCAATTGAAATTCTGTTCACAATTTAAGCGTTTTTTATATATTTAAAAAAAAAAATAACTAGCCAGCTCGTGTTTTATAATGGCGCTCACAGGTACAGATCAGGTCAGGTAGGGGAGCATGCACTGGTACAGTGTGTTGCTGCACCCACCCCATGATGAAACAGCTCAGGATCCTGGTTGGCAACCTCCCAGACAGACATGTGGTCCAGTCCCACCACCCAGAAATGACTGGACCTGCCACAGACAGGTGTTACATGGCGTCCCCTTGGCCTGGTCCAGTTGCTCCGGTCCTCAACAATGAGGATCCTGTGAGCCCTCTGGGAATCACGGCACATGACTGTAGTGCCATAACTGACGCTTCCCCACAAATGCAGTTAGTGTGCCTCATTCGGGACTACATGAGCAATCGCTCATTCGACATAAAGTCAAAACAGCAGCAGTGGCCAGGGATTCACCAAAGACACAGTACCGAAGGAGGCCAGTCTTCATCACAAGTCACTGATTAGTGTCCATGTCTCGAAACCATATAGCAAAACAGGTCTCTAAAGACTTGGACCTTTGTCCTTTTGCAGATATCAGGGGCACCACACACCCCTTTACAGCAACCTCATGACCCCCATGCTTTCCCAGTCTGTCAACTGACTTCACAGGAAAAGTCACCAGAGACATGAATGTCATAGCCAAGGTAAGTAAACCCCTCGATGAGGTCAACACTCTCTCTGCAGACAGACACACAGCTATGTCTAAGAGGTCATTAAAGGCCTGGCTTTTTGGTTTTTATCAGGACCCTCACAAGCCCAGACACTCAAACTCCTCACTCAGTCTCTCGAGATCCCCGAACAGAGCCTCCATTGATTCAGCGAAGATCACAGCATTGTCAGTAAAGACAAGATCAGTGAATCTCTCTTTACCAACAGATGCCCCCAAGACGCTGGACCCCATGACCTTGCTCAACACCCAGTCCATGCAAGCATTGAAGAGAGTAGGAGCAGAACACATGCCTGACAAAACCCAGAATCAACTGGAGAGGTTCTGCCTCCACTCCGCACAACACTAACAGTACCAGTATACAGGCCAGCCATGGTATCCAGCAACTTTGGGGGTTTCCCACAAAGTCTCAGGATGTCCCACAGGGCAGCTCAGTCAACTGAGTTGAATGCTTTATAAAAATCAACAAAGGCTGCAAAGAAACTCTGTCGATATTCATGTTTGTGCTGCTTGAGAACCATCAGTGCCAGGATGTAGTCAGTGGTAGTCTTCTTAGGCATAAAACCAGACTGCTCCGGTCTCTGGCAGGTGAGCACATGATCACAGATCCTGGGGACCCAGTAACACATTTTGAAGAAAAGCCTTACAACTTACCAAATACATCCTGTTTGAAGTAGCAACGGTTTTGATTTTCGATCATGTGCCTTCTGCATTCCTGAGGGATACCTATGACAACCATAGTGAACAGAAATAATCCGTTTTATCAGAGATTTTTGGTAGTATTTTCTTGAGTTAAGGATATGTTTCTTGCTTATTTCTCTGCTTGCAGTGGCCGTTGTAGATGGAGTTATGACAGGCAGTGGCGTGATGTGACAAGTTTATGCATGATTACAAAAACAATGCACTCAGAAAATGAAAGAGCAGAGTGTAAGATGGGACAGATTGAAGAGCCACAAACCAGTTATCAACATTTTTAATGTGTGATGAGTCACCGTTGCTGAGGTTATGGTGATAAATTAACTAAGGATGTTTTTGACACACATTAATACCTATAAATCCATAAATACACGATGAGAACGTGCAACCTCCATGTACAACCTGTGAGGCAGGAATGACAGCTCTGCACTGCCCATCAACCTATGCTAAAACTTGCAGACTAAACTTGCTAAATTTCAACCTAATTACACTCTAGTGAATTGGCTTCACTAAAGCGGCCCAAGTGTGTGTGTGTGTTTGCCCTGAAATGGACTATCGCCCTGTCCGAGGTTTATTTCTGCATTGCATCCGATAGGCTCCAGCTGGACCCTGCCCTAGATAAGAGAGCTAGAAAGATGGATGTAATTGATGGATGTCTGTAGTGTCTGTCGAGTTCTTGTCACTTGATTGTATGCTATACACAAGCTCAATATTCTGTTTCACTGAATCACACACATGTATTATCAAGCCAGCAGAAGCAGGCAGTATCTTTGCGCAATAATGAAATAAGCTTCTTTATGGTGAAAGAATATAACTGTTCATAAGTGTACCTTCAGTTATTATTGGCTTGTTGTCTAAGGAACAGGGATGGCAATTCACATCTGAGCAACAACTTTCAATGTCAGTAGTGGCACTTGACAATGACTTTCTACCCCAGAATTCACCTGAAGGGTGCCATAGAGGAAGACAAGCAGTGAAGTGAAGTGCATAGACAGTTTTTGTTTTTTTTTTTATTTCCAAATCTCACAACAATGGTTTGCATTTTCCACTTACTTAAATGACAAGCTGTTTTGAAATATGTGTTGTGAGACTTGCCCGGACACCACCAGTCAGAGACCACATCTTTATAAAAAGCCACACGTTTATTAATCACAAATAATCACAGGAATAACGTCCCAAACACCACACAATGCACACAGCAATTAAAAAATATATTTTTTTACAATATTTAGAAAATGCTGGACTTTGGAACATAGTTTCATGTGGCCAATGCATATCCAGCGTACTATGTTCGTGACAAAATCGCTTCGACTTATCCTTTAAGGGTAAGTGGGGCTCTCCTCCCCCAGTGCTTCAGTAGATGGCACTGTCGTGCAAAACTGAAATCCTTAGTAAACTCAACAAATATGTCTAAACATTACAGACGTTCCAGTCACATTCTTTCAAGTTTCCATGATATGCTCAGTTACTCAGAACATCTTTCTGAAGTGTGTGAAGGTTTCTTTGCGCCTGGCTCCTGTCCTTGGGTGGTTGTACCGTACGAAAAAAATACTAAGATAATAATACGGCAGGATCCGAGACTCAGTGAGAAGGAGTCCGTCCTCTTGGTGATCCCAAGTGGCATCTTTTACTTTTAGTAAGGAGGAGTGCAGACATCCACGCACTGAATCCACTGAGGCAGTCGGCCAGTCTTTGGAAAAATGGGGGCACGTTTTGAATTGAAGAGCCCACTCTCGACCGATGAGTGAGGGGGACATGTGGATCTCCAATTCAAAAAACTCACTCCCATGTGACTTACATTTCCTGCTTTTATTCAAGAATATTTTAGCAAAAAATGCATATTGTAAGCAAACGACTGTGGATTGTGCAACAGAAGTGACATGAGGTTTTTCTTTTTAATCCATGGACATTTTTTGTATAATTTGCCGTTGTAGAGCACTGGTCCCCATTGGCTTCTTTTTAATCATAAACTTGTACTGGATTTTCATACGAATTACTTCTGAACACTTTGAAATCACGTCTGTTGTTTTTGTGTGGCACCTCAATTTACCAATATGAGACCCCACATTTGACACAACGTTCAACTCGTCTTGATCTCTACTTATGCAAGACGTCAAACTCTTTGGGGTTTCCCCCTATTTGTGCCCCTCTAGGCCTGAAAGACTCTCATTTTAATGCTATTTTTGGACCATGTTTTGTGTAGGAAATGACGCTCTTATGACAAACAGTAAACCAAAAACTGTCATCAGCCAAAATGATCAAAAGGACCTGGAAATTGTGCAGGCCACGTCATCTGATCCCCTAATAAGGTTAGAAGAGGTCAAAGTTACTCCTTTTCACAAAATGTTTGAACAAAAATGGGGTTTGGTAATAAAGGCACGTGGAGTATCGTTTGATGCTGCTTCAAGGTTGCTGATCATGAATATGATGATATTTTTTATATCTAAATTTTTCATGTGACACAGAAAATGCTGACCCATAATAACAATTACAAGGAAACCATCAGAGCATATTCTAATGAGTACAAAAATGAGAAATCGACACCAAAACATCAATACACTGTTTGTCTATTACAATTAAAACAGTCCTAGTATGAACGTATGAAGTTTATATTCTTGATTTAGTGATACAGTTGCTGGAATATGAATATTTTTCCATTTCTTGGCACACACACACACACACACACACATATATTCATGTATATGAAGTGTACATGTGGTATACACACCATATCATTTTTATCCATCTGTTTATCCCAGTGTCGTATCTGCATTAGTATGCATATGGTGGGCTTTCCAAACTGAAGGGTCTGTAATGTCACCCTAAATCTCTGGTGAATGCAGACCATCTGCTGTGTACAGTCAGGACTACAGAGTACCCTGAGCTCGCACACAGACACACACACACGGACAGACTGGGTCAGTTTAACTTCTTTGAGCTCTGCACAGAGTGGGCATCCACCTTCAAGTTTGAAAGTAGACCCCATGACCAGCACAGGTTGTGTTCTGGGTAGTATGAACACAAACAAAATCCTGTGTAAAGGAGAAGACTTCTTCTCCATAGTGTGAGCAGCCCTGGAGTTGTACTTCTGGCCTGGAAACTAAAAAAGAGAAATTGAAGCCGCCTCAGAGTTAACCACTTGTGTACACGGGGCCTGGTTAGAGTGCTTCTTGATTGCTGTCTGACTCCGATTACACAAAGCGCTCTCAGAGAGGGAGAGATCTCCTTTCAGTCGTTTCTGCAAGGAGCCATTAGGATTTGCGGAGAGCCATCTGAGGTGAACCATCTTCTCTGCATCTATTTTAGGGTAAGAGATTTCTTAACAATGAAATCTTTTAGCCACACCAGGCACATGCTCTGCAGTGTGCTGTGACCTCTAAATATGGCTTATGTGGAGCTGAGTCTGCAGTATCAAGTCGACATCACGCAGTTTGGTCTGAAACCACCAGGCCTTTCCAGCCAACATGCAGTAGTTCTTTAACCCGGTTTACTTACAATTTGCAAAAATATCATCCAGTTGAGTTCTGAAGGTTCCCAACAGTCGTACTCGCTATCAGACTACTTGGTGATTTATTTCATTTTCATTTATTGTGCTCATAAGAATTACCTTGGCATGCTTTGAAATCCCTCAAGCTTTTTTGCCTTGTGCCTCCTTGCTCACCGATGTGAGAAAACCCCCCATATATGATACCCCACCTGACTTGTCTCAGTTTCCAATAATGGGATCTTTTTGAGGTTCACTCTTATTTTTGACCACCCCAGACATCAAAATCCCTCATTTTTAGGTTCTTTTTTGGACCATATTTTGTGTAAGAAATGACTCCGTTATAGTAAAGAGTAAACCAATAGGTGTCCTCATCAAAAATGGTCAGAAGGACTTGAAGTTGTACATGTCACATCCACCGACCCCAGGGGTTCACCCGCTCATGGGATATGAAGGATCAAAGTAAATTCTTTTCACGAAACCTCGGAAAAAGAGGGATTGGTAATGTAGGCCTGTGGAGTGTCATTTTGTGCCATTTCAAGGTAGACAATCACAAATATGTTCATGCTTTTGATATTTGGTTCCTTACTGGTGGTTCTAGCAACTCCAAAATTTCATACATAAGTATGCTGTTGTCATTTTAGAACATTAGAACAATCTGGACAAGAGCGGGCCATTCAGCCCCACAATGCTTTCCAGTCCTGTGCACTTAATTCTTGTAAAATAACATCAAGTTGAGTTTTGAAGGTCCCTAAAGTCCTACTGTCTACCACACTACTTGGTCACTTATTCCAAGTGTCTGTGATTCTCTATGTAAAGAAAAACTTGCAAATATTGGAGTCTAATTTACCTTTCACAAGTTTCCAACTGTGTCCCCGTGTTCTTGATGAACTCATTTTAAAGTCACCGTCTTAATCCACTGGACTGATGCCCTTCATCATTTTAAACACTTCAGTCAGGTCTCCTCTTCATCACTGTACAGGCTCATCTCTTTTCATCTTTCCTCATAATTTATCCCCTGTAGCCCTGAATCAGCCCAGTCACCCTTCTCTGGACCTTTTCTAGTGCTGTTATGTCCTTTTTGTAGCCTGGAGACCCAAACTGCACACAGGACTCCAGATGAGGCCTCACCAGTGAGTTATAAAGCTTGAGCAGAACCTCCTGGGACTTGTACTGCACACATCAAGGCGCTATATAACCTGACATTCTGTTAGCCTTCTTAATGACTTCTGAACACTGTCTGGAAGTCGATAGCTTAGAGTCCACTAAGACTCCTACATCCTTTTTATAAGCTGTGCTCTCGATTTTCAGACCTCCCACTATGTATTGAAGCCTCACATTTTTACTTTGTAAATGTAATTCTTTATGTCTTTCTGACATTAAATTTCATCATCCTCAATTCTGCCCAAGCCAGTCTGCTGTCCAAGTCCCTCTGTAAAGATTTAACAAATTCTCGAATTTCTGCCAATCCTCCTAGCTTGGTATCATCTGCAAACTCAACCAGCATGATACTTATATTCCTGTCCAAGTCAAATTAAAAATATATTTTAGAGAAATTCATCGTCATTGATTATGAATACAGTGTTATTTTTGAATGTTGATCCTACTAGGGGCTTTAGCCTTCCATGAACCTCATACCACAGGTGATCCACCTGAAGTTAAGCCCATTCAGGCCCAGCCAGTACTTGGATGAGGTGCTGCTGTTAGTGGTGTGGGTGAGGCCATCGGGGGCATTTACTGTGTGGTCTGTGTGTGGATCTCAGTGCCGTGACAGGTAAACTGGGCTGTAAAAATGGTCATTAAAGATCCCTGGGCATCCTCGGAAAAGAGTAGAGTTTATCCTGATGTCCTGGCTAAGTTAGCCAGCACGACCTCGTTCATCCTGGCCCCTAATTTGTCTCTGTCGCCCTTTCAGTACCTAATCGCTAATATGTGGTGAGTGTACTGGCACAAGAATGGCTGTTGTCGCGTCATCCAGGTTGGTGGTTAAAGTGGCTCCCCTCCGTCTATGTAAAGTGCTTTTAGTAGAGAGAAAAGTGCTATATAAATGTAATTAATTATAAATATTATTTTTATCCAAAGGTGAAAAATGACATAGTATTATTACAACTGAGAAAATTTAGACGTTAAATATTTAAATTGAATCACGCAATTTAATATTTCAGATATTTTACACAACTCTTCATGTTTATTATGCACTTCTACCTCCTGAAGTCAGTCCTGACATTTCTTATATGAACACCCCAAATTAGGACGGCTTACACTAAGTATTCAGACTTTTGTGTCTTGTGGTTTAGCTTTGGTCAACGATACGATGACTTCCCAGTTTTTGACTCTTTTCAGCTCTTGGCTGTGTCTTTTCTCCTGGTTGCTTTTCAGAAAGATCTCATGAGTTCTGTAGTGGAATCAGGCCCAGCAATACAGCTAAAGAGTCCCTGGCCCCAGTATATTGTTTTCTATCTGATTAAACCCCATGGTGGTCCCCCCTGCTATTCATCTGCACATAAACCACAAAGAGGCAAATATCTCCTCCCTGTTGTGTCTCAATGCCCCTGAGCAGAACAGCTGGGTTTCATTGCCAGGTCCCATTTTCTTTACAAACCTGCTCTTGCTTCACCTTGGCAGTAGAGCTTTGCTCAGTTTGTCTCTCCAATATGACCCTGTGGCCTTGTGTTTTGATTTAAAGGTTTTGGAACATAACATTAAGTTTGTATAGTTCTCTTAGCCTAATTTTTAAAAATGTGTTATTTTCTTGATGCCACCACAGCACCATTTTGTTTGGAATTTTTGATGACAGACACAGCCATTTTATGAGTTGTTACCATGTGACAACAAGAAGCTGTCTGGTGTAACATCATCACCTGAGAGTATTTAAGGTGGTGTCGCAGTAAGTTCTTTGTCCACATTTACGGGAAATTCAAAAGTACAAATCTTTGTGTGTGTGCGCGTGTGTGTGTGTGTGTGTAGTTACGTATGAAGAGTCTTTTCAGGTAGACAGGACTTGTTTGGTGACCTCTGAAATTTATTACAATGCATTTTTATACAGGCAGTGTGGTGGTGTGGTGAAGGCTTTGAACTTGTGGGTTCAAATCCTGCTATTGACACTGTGTGGCTCTGAGTGAGTCACCTGATCTGCAGGTGCTCCTCTTAGAAAACCAAAAGAAATGTAACCAATGGTATCACAAAATATTGTAAGTTGTCTTGGAGTAGGCCAAATGAGTACATTTTTTTGGATAAGCATTCTTCACTGAGTGCAAGGACAGAGCACTGTGGCTGTCCATTAAAATACAAGTACAGATACCAAGAAGAGAACCAGAATAGAGGAGGGTTAGTAACGGTTTATAAGTATGATGATACTTGTGTTTCTGTACAAATGACCAACAAACCTAAACGTAGTGTGCCCAGCTGATCAGCAGCTCTAGTCAGGGTATGTCACAGTAAAGTCGTGGGTAGAAATTTAACATCTTATTAAAGAAAGAAACATCCTCTAACAAGACAAATCAGTTATCAGGCAGGAGAAAAGCTGTTCATTGTATCTTTTAATTACTCCTTGGCAAAACGCCTTAGAGGGAGCATTCATCAAAAGCAGTCTGTTACAGCCTGGTCAGAATGAACAGAGAAACAAGGAATAGAAGTTCATTTTATAAGCTATTGAATTTACATACAATGTCAATCAATGCAAACATTTACTCTGGTTGGTCCATTGGTTTACACCCAAATGACTTATATAAAATAAAAGTCTATTCTGTTATATTCTGGTTCTTCTTATACCTTTTAGTTGAGCCGCCACCCTTGCAATTTCTGTGCATGTAACAACTGTCCATTCTGGTTCTTTACAGGACTTCTTAGTCATCTTTCAGTACATTTTATTGTTCGCTTCACCTTTATCTGATTTCCAACATTTATTAACCCTTTATGCCATTTCTTTAAGACAAATGCTCTGTCACCCTAAAATTATTCTTCCACAGCAGGCAGATCATTCCATATATTCTGGGCCGTGTAACTAAAATCTTTACCTCCTGCTGTTATTTTATAAATCATTGGAATCTTAAGTAGGCCAGAATCTTGTGATTTTAATTTGCAGTTTGGTTTTTGTAAACTATGATAATTTCAGGTAATTAAATAGGCCTTGGCCACTTACGGCTTAATAAGTTAAAAGGAGAAACATTAGAACATCAGAACAATCCGGATGAGAACAGGCCATTCAGCCCAATAAAGCTCGCCAGTCCTATCCACATACATTTTCCAAAATAATATTAAGTCAAGTTTTAAATGTCCCTAAAGACCTACCTACTACCTGCCACACTAATTGGTAGGATTTTGAAATCTGCCCTAAATTTAACTGGGAACCAGTGCCAGGGCTTGAGGACAGGGGTTACGTGTTTGCATTTTCTAGTTTGTATAGTAATTCTTGCCACAGCATTTTGAATTAATTGAAAGTTGCATAAAAAATTATTAGAGCAGCCAGTGAATAACGTACTGCATGTGTCAACTTTGCTAGAACATTAAAATAATCCGGTCGAGAGCAGACCACTCAGCCCATTTATACAGAAATTCAGCAATGAAGAGAAAGTTCAGAAATAAACACATACATGAATTTCTCAGTATGCTGAACTTTTTAATCTTCCAACATTTTTCAGATTAAAAAAATCTATTGTGGCAAATTAAACTTTGTCAGTCTATCTATTTAATTTCTGGTTAAGCCCCTTACCTCTTGACACCATTCTTGTCCATCTTGCCCTTTTCATTTCTGCCATTTTCTAGTCCATGCTTTTCAAATTTAATCTTTTCAGTCACACTTTGTTGCATCGTAACTCCTAAGAGGGCACACTGTCTGCCTCGGACACAAACAAGGAAATGAGCTAAAATGTATCCGAATCAATGTTCAGAATCCTTTTGTTATTGATGTCCACAAATTTGTGAACTTCCATTTTTGCCAAGGGGGACTGGTGGCTGTGAGGCTAGGGATCTGCGCTGCCAATCAGAAGGTTGCCGGTTCGCATCCCGTAAACGCCAAAAGTGATTCTACTCCATTGTGCCCTTGAGCAAGGCCCCTAAACTGCAATCGCTCCGTCCTGGGCTATGACGTTAATCTAGATCCAGCCCTGCATGTAGGCCCTCCACCCTGCAGGGAAATACCTGGGTGTTGGTGGCAGAATTGGCACTCCATCCACCATAAAAAAACCTCACATTGTTCCACTCCATCTGAACTAGTGGGGTGCTGAGGTGTCACCCGTTGCATGGCTGCACTCAGGCCCTAACCTGGGGTCCTGTGTTGGTTTGTCATGTGGTGGGTGCAGCAATGTGCTGTTTCGGCGCATGCTCCTAACTTCATCCTTACCTAGAGTACAGTTTTTTTGTTTTAAATACATGGACTTGTGGGACAGGGGTAGGTTTACTCAATTTTGTACCCCAGACCAGGAGAATCAGAGATAGGAGAAGGATGGCTGGATGGATAGAAGGATGAATGGATGGATGAATAGAAGGATGAATGGATGGATGGATGGATGGGTGGGTGTGTGCGCATTTTCTTTTGCTTAACCTCAGGCCAGTCAGGAATTGGTCACCACACAGTAGCATGAGAGCTCTGACCAGCAAGAAGGGATTAGCAAACAGAGGGCAAGCAAGCTAGCCTGGGGTGGTCTGAGTCCTCAGTATTCAGCCAAAGACCAGAGGGTTGGATGTCTTTTGCGCCTGCACCAGGAGTGCCTGCAGTGTTAAGGATGATAAGCACCCGCTCCAGACGGGCCCACTGCTCATTACCTCCGTGCCACAATGCGGAGGGGGCGCCCTTGAATCGTTTCCATGTTAGTTCATGTCAGTACATTTTTGGTCTCTCTCTCTTTCCAGTTAAACGGCAGTGGTCAAGTAAAAGTGCCCGGCCACTTCATTTCCTCGCAGATGCTGGCGCCACCACCTCCCCCTGGCATGTCCCGACTGGCATTACCACCCGACACCAAATCTTCCACGACCACCACAGAGGGAGGAGCTAATTCTCCAACATCACCCAGTAAGTGCCTGCGGTTCAAGCTGATTTACCCAGGCTGTACCGGGGGCTCTCGGACCCCGCCATGTCTGAGGCCCTGCCTTAGCTCTTCTGAGCCTTAATGCCGTCCAGGCTGCGCCTTTTGCGCTGGTTAAAAATCGCTTGAGCCTTGCACGTTATTGGGGTGGATTTGAAACTGGGTCCGACTGATATTTTAGAAGAAATGAATGTTCCACGGGTGTATGCTTACTGCATGGAGTTTTGTTCTTTTGTTCTGATTGTCATGTTCCCTGCTATTACATCTGCTCTGCCTTTCCAGTTGTGTGTGCATGACTCCCATCTTCTTAACAGCATCGCAGCTCTAGAAGCCGTGCTGAGAAGAGCAACCAAGTGCATCCCGAGGCTGAAGGACATGATGGGCCAAGAGAATTAAACTTCCTTACTGATCAACAGCATGTCAAACATGACAACAGATCTCTGACACATGATGCTCGCTTTGACACTAAAGAGTCCTTTTCAGTTGATCAGCGTGAAAAAAGTCAAATGAAGTGAGTCAGCGTGGTGTGAAAACTTCCAAGGGGGTGAAGACTTTTCATAGGCATGGTGACTACCTGACCTCAGAACTTACTTGGTCTTACATCACTAGCACCACCAGCCTAGCGATCTCAACTCTGTGCTAAAATAAGAGCCTTGATATAAATGCTGAGGCCGAAGGGTCTTCACTAACCTGAAATAGGAAGCCTACCACGAAATAATTGATTTTTAGGGTCTAGTCTGAAAAGGGCACAAAGCATTTTGTGAATACACAAGCGTAGTGACAACAAATGTTTAGAGGGCCATTACTGTCACGTGTGCAGAGCACAGTGGTGTTCTTACTTACTTGTGCTAACCAACATGCAACACGTCACCACCATGCCATGATTAGCGAGTATGCGGTGCCTACTTAATATGAAGTATTCACCCCCAAGTGGAAGTTTTCACATGTTGTTATTATGCGAGGGAAAATCAAAACGTAAAGGCAATTTGAAAATGGATAGAAGCTAACGCCATACAACCTGTTTATTAAATCATAGGGAAACTACAAAACAGAAATTAATGTCCAAGTGGGTGTTGTGTGGTAGTTTTGGTGTCAAAAAAACCAAATGAAATCCGCTGTGGTTTAACGTTGTACAGTACACGGGTAAATCAAAAAGTAAAGGCAATTTCAGTATTAACAGAGTTACCCGTGTACTGTACAACGTTAAACCACAGCAGATGTGATTTGACTTGTTTTTTTTTGACCCTGATCAACAAACTTCCACGTGACATTCGCTTTGACATTAAAGAATCTTTATCTATTGTTCAGGGTCAAAAAAAGGTTAATTCGATTCCCTGTAATTTAATGTTTTATAACAATGCAATGTGGAAACTTCCAAGGATGTAAAGACCTTTTAGAGGTGCAGTGACCACATGACCTCAACACTTTTGTCTTCCAGTGCTGTCACCACAAGTCTAGTGATCTGAGCAGCAGCGCTGTGTTAAAATAAGGAGAAGAGAGCCTCACTTTAAATGCCGAGACTGAAGGAGCTTCACTAACCTGACGTAGCAACTTTACCACAAAATATTGACTTATTAGGGCCTAGTCTGAATAAGGCACAAAAAATCTGCAGATACACAAGCAAAGTGAGGGCCGTTACTGTCATGTGTGCAGAGCACAGCGGAGTTCTTACTCAGATATACAGACAGGATTATATTTGTCCCAAAGGGGAAATTTAGGTTTACTGAAGCTCAGGAAATATCATAATAAACAACAAGAAGAGCCCCCTGAAATACACATAAAGAACTGCAAAAAAGAAGAAAAGTGTGACTGGGCTAAGGATAAGAGAGTGAGGCCTTACAGTGGCGGATTGCTGTTGGTGTGCCACTCGCTAATCTGCTCTGAGTGTTTTAAGAAATCATCAGCATGACACAACGGGATTACCAGACCCCTTCACTTTCTGCACACTTCATCCTTTTATAAATTTCATTTTAAATGGATATAGCTCAATAACTCATAATGACAAAGAAAGAACTTGTTTTTAGAAAATGTATTAAAAATCAAAAACTGAAACAAGCATGGTGCACATGTGCAAACATACACACATAGCCGTGTAAGAATATCACTTCAAATGGGTGGGCTGTCGCTGGAGGACCTTAGCAGAATCAACACAGTCCCCTGTGCTATCGATTGAACCACTTTAACATTTACTGGAGGACAAAAATTGTTTTTAAACAAATGCTGTATAAGAACTGGGCTTCTGTCCCACTTCTTCTCTACCTCCCTGTGTCCACTTGGGGTTCTTTCCACAGTCCAACGACATGCAGGTCAGGTGGATTGGTGACGCTAAATTGGCTCTAATTAGTGTTCTACCCAGTGGCAGGCTGTCGCCTTGAATAGGGTCTTTCTCCCACCTTGATCCCTGTACTTGCTGGGATAGGCTTCTGTAGCGCTGCGTGGGATTAAGAGGGTCTAGAAAATGTTATAGAGTTTTATATATATACTGTATATACGTGTGTGTGTGTGTGTGTATATGTATATACAGTCGTATGAAAAAGTTTGGGACCCCCTCTCATCCTGCATAATAATGTACTATACTTTCAACAAAAAAGATACCAGTGGTATGTCTCTCATTTCCTAGGAACATCTGAGCACTGCGGTGTTTTCCGAACAAAGATTTTCAGTGACGCAGTATTTAGTTGTGTGAAATTAAATCAAATGTGAAAAACTGTCTGTGCACAAATGTGGCTCCCCTTGTCATTGTGCTGATTTGAATGCCTGTCACTGCTCAATGCTGATTACTTGGTTGGATGAGCTCATTAAGCCTTGAACTTCATAGACAGGAGTGTCCAATCATGAGTGGTCAAAGGTATTTAAGGTGGACAATTACAAATTGTGCTTCCTTCCCTTTGACTCTCCTCTGAAGAGTGACAGACAGCATGGGATCCTCAAAGCAACTCTCAGAAGATCTGAAAACAAAGATTGTTGAGTCTCCTGGTTTAGGGGAAGGCTACAAAAAGCCATCTCAGAGGTTTAAACTGTCAGTTTCAACTGTAAGGAATGGAATCAGGAAATGGAAGGCCACAGGCACAGTTGCTGTTAAACCAACTCATGTCTGACAGGCTAAGAAAAATACAGGAGCGGCATATGGAGAGGCAGGATTGTGAGAATGGTGACAGACAACCACAGATCACCTCCGAAGACCTGCAAGAACATCTCGCTGCCGATGGTGTACCTGTACATCGTTCTACAATTCAGAACATCTGTATGGCAGGGTGATGAGAAAGAAGGCCTTTCTGCACTCACACCACAAGCAGAGTCGCTTGTTGTATCAAATGCTCATTTAGACAAGCCAGATTCATTAAGAACAAAGTGCTTTGGACTGATGAGGCAAAAATGGAGTTACTTGGTTCTAACAAAAAGCGCTTTGCATGGCGGAAGAAGAACACCACATACCAAGAAAAACACCTGCTACCTCCTGTCAGATTTGGTGGAGGTCCCATCATGCTGTGGGGCTGTGTGGCCAGTTCAGGGACTGGAGTCCTTGTTAAATTTGAGGGTCGGATGAATTCAACCCAATATCAACAAATTCTTCAGGATAATGTTCAAGCATCAGTCACAAAGTTGAAGTTACGCAGGGGTTGGATATTCCAACAAGACAACGACCCAAAACACAGTTGGAAATCTACAAAGGCACAGTCCTCTGACTTGAATATCATCGACAGTCTATGGGATGATTTGAAGCAGGCTGTCCATCAAATTGAACTGAACTAGAGAGATTTTGTATGAAGAAGGTCAGAAATACCTCCATCCAGAATCCAGACACTCATCACAGGCTATAGGAGGACAGCGTCGAGAGGCTCAAAGGAGCAAAAGGAGGCTCAACTAAGTACTGATGTCACATCTCTGTTGGGTGCCCACATTTATGCACCTGTCTAATTTTGTTATGATGCATATTTCATATTTTCGGTTGATCCAGTAAACTTAATGTCACTGCTGAAATCCTACTGTCTCCATAAGGCATGTCAGATATTAAAAGGAAGTTGATATTTTGAAAGCTCAGCCAATGAGAAACAAAAATCTAAAGAATTAAGAGGGGTTCCAAAACTTTTTCATACGACTGTATATATGTATGTATGTGTATATATATATATATATATATATGTACACTATAAACTGTATATACTAGCTACTGTATACCATCTATCTTTGACAGGTTAAAATCTAAGTAATCAACGTAGATTAACGTCCCCTTTAATGTCAGCAGTGCACCATGTAATGCCTTTTGTCTATTTTATGTGTTATTTGAAATGGGATTCATAACAGCAGTATTAATGTTTGTGATGCGCCATCTGTTGAAATGAAAAAACGCAATGTATTTTATTGCAAAAAATGTTTGTGATGCACCTTCTTTTGAAAGGACAGAGGCTCAGCCACCAGACGGACACACAGATACACAGACACTTTGCCTTTCATTAAGGTATTTGACAGATGAGCACTAAAATGAGAAAGTCGAGCAGATGATCCCAGACTAATCCTCCTCCATTACTTACCTTGTGAAGATGAAAACAGCTGAGTATTGTTCATTTTATGCATGCTAAAAAATAATAATAAGCTCCTTGAATGCTGAATTTTTCCATTCAGTCAAACGCACTTCATGACTTTGCATGCTGAGGAAGATACTATGTAAGGTGCTGGATTACTGTGAGGAGACTGTGCATATTTTATTTCCAAATAAATTATTATATATTCATATGTTGTAGATATTAATGTCAAATGTTTTGTTTACTCTCGTTCCAAGTGGATTGCTGCCACTCGAATACTCTGACTGAACTGAGTGACTAATGACTCACCAACATGGCTTGATGGGCAACATTAAAAAAAAAAATTTGTCTTAAACTGGCACCTGAAGCCACAGTTCGGTGACAATTGTCACAAAGCTGTCAGCATATCCTCAAACCACACACAGTCTAAATGGTGCCCTCACTTTGGATCATTCATCTCATCTCCTTTCCAGCTGCTTTCAGAATCAGAGATTTCACCTCAGCCAGATTGATAAGCAGCTAAAGTGGGGCACACTGTGTAAACATAAAAACGATCAGTATGGATGTATGTTGGGTACTGGTGTAAACTAAGTTCCTGTTGAGCTCATTTCAAAGTAACAGCCTGGATCCACTCTGCTAATTCCTTTCACAATTTAAAACACTTCCATCATGTACTCTCTTAACCTCTGTATGAACCTCTCCTTGTATCACATATCCTACAGTCCAGGAGTCAGCCTTGTCGCTCTTCTCTGGACTTTCTCTGGTGCTGCTATGTCTCTTTTTGTAGCCCTGAGGCCAAAACTGCACACAGCACTTCAGGTGAGGCCTCACAACATCGTAACACTTGGGCCCCCCCTAGTGGGGAACTGAGTAATCTCACAACACTTGGACCCCAGTGTGATTCTTGAGTGTGGTGCCCATCCTTGTTATGTGTTTTCAGTCCAGAGACCTGCCATCAGAGTGGCAGGGGCACTCAGAATCGTGTGGCATTGTGTGGATGTGCCCGGCAGGACTGGGCCACGTTATACAGTCCTGGGGTGGCTGCTGGTTTTTGTACTCGGCCATTTCACAGTCATTGTCCCTCTAATTGAACTCATTGTTAGTTGGCAGTGTAGCACACTGGTTAAGGCTTTGGACTCCAAGGTTGTGGATTCACATTCTGATATTGACACACCGTGACCCTGAGCAAGTCGCTTCAATTGGAAAAACAAAAAAAATGGAACCAACTCAGATTTTGTATGTCAACTCGGGTAAAGGTGTCAGCCAAATATGTTCATGTCATTTTTTATTCTGTATCTAGAATATAACAGGAGTGTGACATTTGGGACAGCTTGGCTATTAGCGAAACAAATGAGTGACAAATGAACTGAATGGTCTCCTCTTGTTTGTCAAATTTCTTACGTTCTTATGTAAATTTATAAGAAACTTAGAAACATTTGTGATTTTGCTCTCTCTTTAAGCTTTAACATTTTTTATTCATTCACATCTCCTTTAATTGTGCAGTAATAATAATGACAATTAATAATAAGTGGAGTACAACAACAACATTTATTTATATAGCACATTTTCATACAAGGAGTAGATTATATAGTGCCCTGATGTTGGAGTACAAGTCAATGGAGGTTGTACTTAAGCTTTATAACGCACTAGTGCAGTTTAGGACAAAACAGCACTATAGAAAGTCCAGAGAATACCAACAGAAGATTGATTGACAAAGCACCTGGTGACAGTGTCCTCTACGCAGGGAGAGGCACAACATGATATTTTATTAGCTGGTTGACTGAAAACTTGTGATCGTGTGGCATTGTGGTGGAGCATTCTGTAGAAGGGTTCAGTTAAATGAAGGTCAATCAGTCGTATGACTGGCATTGTGGTCCTGTTTGATTTGTAGAGTGCCTGGTGATGACACTCAGGACGAAGGTGCCCAGCACCAGTCGGTGTAGGCCAGTGAACTTAATGTGAAGGAATGATTAATGACAATTTAATAAATTGTTAATTAGGGAAAATGTAGGAAAAGTCACAAAACTTTGTGATGAGCTGATGAAGTTTACGGTGCTTTTACTGCTTTCAAACACAAAACTGGGCCAGATCTGACCTGAAGACATTGTAAGTGTTAAAGGTTTTCAAGGTTTCTGTTTCAGCTATGTGGCTCTGCATTTTATTTCCAGATTCTCATAACTGTTTTCCTCAAAAAGAACTTCCTTTACATCCGGGTTTAACTACACTTGTCCTTCATTTCCACTGGTGTCCTCAGTGCCTTTGAGGATGTTGAAGACCTCAGTTAGGTCCTCATGTAGCCTCCCTCTGCCTGGAACTAAAGAGATTTAATTCCCTGAGTGTCTCACAGTAGGACGTGTCCTTAGGTCCTGGGGTGTACCTGGTCCCTCTCCTCTGCACAGCTTCCAGTACCAAAGTTAAAGCGAAGTGCGTTTAAAACTGAAGCCAGGAAGCACTTCTTTGTGCAGAGAGTTCTGGAACTCTGGAACAAACTACCGAGACATGGAGTGGAAGGAGAAACCTTGTCAACCTTTAAGAATGATCGGGATGAGATGTTGGAACAGCTTAGCGATTGATGGACTGAATGGTCTCCTCTCATTTGTCTGATTTCTTATGTTCAACTGCTTCTCTGTCTTTCTGGTAGTGTGTCGGCCAGAGGCACAAAAAGAGCCCCTAAATGTGCAGCGTTTCTCAAATCCTTCTCACATTTTCATTATCTTTGTAGCTTCCAGTGGAGGTGATCCTTTAATGGCTTGTAGATTTTTTTCATTGCTTATGAGGTACCCTCAAAATGGTCAAGTGCGATATGCTGAAAGTGATGAGCAGTAGCATTCACCGATTTTTTTTTTTCCACCTTCATGTTGTTTAATAACCTTTTGTTTCACTTACAAATTGTACGTCTCCTTTGCCAGTTGTTGGTGTTGCTGCGTTTGGGAGCCATGATGTACTTCACAGTAATATTTTTAGAAAATGAAACCGAGAAAAAGCTACAATACTCAAGACATGCATTATGTGAGTTTGGCTGCTGCTGCCAAGGATGTAAATGTGGTTAGACGTTGCCTGAATTTATTTGGCACATATCTGTAACTTTAGTAAACTTCTACACTAAACGGTCCAAGGTTTGTGGACACCTGACCATCACGCCTATTTGAGCTTTTTGGACATCCTTTTCTAAAACTATAGACGTTAATGTGGAGTTACCTCCACTACAACAGTGTGTCTGTGTGAATTTATGCCCATTCAGCCAAAAGAGTGTTTATGAGGTCAGGTGCCAACACTGGATGAGAAGACCTCACTCACCAATTGTTCCCAAATGTGTTTGGTTAGGGTTGAGGTCATCAGTCAGGTTCCTCCATGACTTTATGGTTACTGTTTTTTTGCACAGGGGCACACAAAGGGGCCTTCTCCAAACTAGAAACCCACAGTTGTCTGAAATGTCTTTTTCTGCTGTGGCATTAACATTACCCTTCACCAGAACCAAAAAGCTTAGCCCACTCGTCCACCAAACTTTATGCGCAATGTAGTCCGGGTGGAGTAGTGGCTCTGAGGCTAAGGATCTGCACTGGTATCCCGAAGGTTGCTGATTCAAATCCCTGTCACTGCCAAAAGAGAGCCTACTCTGCTGGGCCCTTGAGCAAGGCCCTTAACCTTCAATTGCTCCAGGGGCGCTCGCTGTACAATGGCTGACCCTGTGCTCTGACCCCAAGGGGTATGCAAAAAAACAAGTCATTTCCTTCTGGATTAGTAAAGTTGTGTCCTCCTGACATCTGCCAAATCCAAATTGGTCCATTGGACTGCCGGATAGTGAAGCGTGGCTCATCACTACTTTTCCTCTGTTCCAGGGCCCAATGGCGGGCGTTGTGCTTTACACCACTCTAGCTGATCTTAGGTTCGGCCATTGAAGCCCATTTCATGAAGGTCCTGATGCACAGTTCTTGATGTTGCTTTCAGAGGAAGTTTGGAATTCTGTTGTGAGTGATGCCACACAGGATGGACGATGTTTACGCTGTACTGTATGTGATTCTGCACTGTGAGTGCATTTTTGTGGTCATGGCTAAGCTCCTCAGTGTTATCACTTTACAATAACAGGACACTTTCAGTTGACCATGGACAGATCTAGCTGAGCAGAAATTTCATGTACCGACTTGTGGTAAAGGTGGTACCTTATGGCAGTGCCATGTATAACATCACGTGTTATGTTTCAGTGGAGGTTCCCCTGGGACATAGGGCTAAAACTTCTCATTCATGTCTGTTTTGTTCAATTTTTATGTTAACATCCATCCATCCATTATCCAACCCGCTATATCAAACTATGGGGTCACGGGGATCCGCTGGAGCCAATTCCAGCCAACACAGGGCGCAAGGCAGGAAACAAACCCTGGCCAGGGTGCCAGCCCACCGCAGTGATAGATAGGTATATATAGAAAAAGAGAGATATGACAGGCACTTTATAATAGATAGATAGATAGAACTTCATTTACAGGAGGAAATGTGTCTTTTTATAGAAGCTCTTTAAATTAATAATAAATAAATATATATACACACACACTATGGTCTGAACACGCACCAGAGTGACTAAACAGGATGAAAATCTAAGAAGTAAGAAAACGTCTGCCTCGGCAGTCCCAGTCCCAGTAAGGCGCTATACAGGTGTATTGCCTTTTGGTATAGAGGAGCCCCTGCCGCGTTTCTTTACACACTTCTACTGAATAATTGATCTGAAGCTGACCAAGAAAAAAACGTATGTCAACTTTGAAACTTACTTTTTAATATACAACTAATTGCACAGAGTTTTTTGCATTTTTGATTACATCTTGCCTGAAGAAGGGGCCTGAGTTGTCTCGAAAGCTTGCATATTGTAATCTTTTTAGTTAGCCAATAAAAGGTGTCATTTTGCTTGGCTTTTCTTTGCATTTTTGATAAACTTCGTGGACACCTTGTATTTCCGTGACATTAATAAACGACATCCTAAAAGGTGAGGACGAGTGCAGGGCCGATGAAGAGCTATGCCCCGCCCCCAGTGCGTCTCTCCTCCCCTCCTGTTTCTTTTTTTTTTTTTTTCTTTTCCCAACACAGCACAACCTGCCCCAGTCGCCCCGATGCCAGACCCATTACTGTGGGCAGCTCAGGTGGCAGGACAGACTCCCATGGGCGAAATGTCTGTTTTGAAGTTTGACACCCAGGTTTATAATGTAAAACAATCCTGAATGAAATTCATTTGTGTGCTCGTTGCTCGAGTCTGACTCCGTTTAAAATTACTTCTGGGTACCCTTAGAAATTACAAAACAAAAGGAAGTATAAAGCAGACGTATGACTCATATACCTTAAAGCGAGCTTTTACACCAAGGTGATACTTTTATTATATACTTAGCTATTATCTTTGGGGAAATATCTGAATGGTGACTGGTGCCTGAAACCAGATACTGACATTTAATTACATTTTTATTTAATTATGTCCCCCACCCCGCTTCATGTTGTGTTTGCTCACAGAGCCTTGGCAGCCCTGCACAGACTAAACTCAACATCTCGTAACCCAACAAGACCCCGTGCCCCTTGGTGACCTGCTTATGACACTCTGTGGGCATCAGAAGGGATTCAAGTTGTTGTTCATTTTGATCTCATTTTTATTTTTGTGTTTAAATGTATCTGTGAGGGTTTTAATAGACTAACTTCCGCTCCCTGCTATTTACATTTCACTCGGTTTCTTATTCTGATGCCACTACAAGTTTTTGTTTCATTACAAGCCTCATTTCTGCTCTCTTTTGATTAGTCAGGGATTCAGGCCGATGTGTGGAAAGAGTTTGTCATAATTGAAGCTCCTTTTTGTGGTGGTCTCTGCAAAAGGTGCTGTATTGATTAGCAAGAAATTTTGAAAGGTCATCGTTGGTATCCTGCTATATACAGGGTGATTCAAAAAGATTTATCCGATTTCAAAGTGCCATATTTTTACAACCGTGAGGCACCTAAGAACCAATCACACACCAATTGAAAGAGGGGGTCCTAGAGTTTCTGACACCGGAAGAGGGATCCCTTCAGTCTGCGCATTTCTCAACAACGAGCTCCCTCATCGCTGGATTGGCCGTAAAGGAGCCCACAATTTGGCTCTCCACCTCTGGCCCCTAAGATCACCAATTCTTACGCCATGTGCCTTTGTACATTAAGGATTCTGATTATGTGCCACCATTCCCAACAACACTGGATGATCTCCGTTATCGCATTGAAAGAGCCGTAAGTACAGTGACACCCGACACGCTCAATCGAGTACGAGCTGAATTTCACTGCCGCTTTGATGTTGTCCGTACAGCTGGAGGAGGTCATATTGAGTGTTATATAATAAACTTTATGCTCACCTAAACCAATTACAATTTACTGCATTGTTCTGTAATGATTTACAAGTGAAATAAATCATTTTGAAATCAGATTATTCTTTTTGAATCACCCTGTGCATTTAGACGACATAATCTCATCCTTACCACCTACTCAATCCAGTTCAGGGTCATAACAGGACAGAAAATTGCCACTGTAGTGCCCAGCCTCTGGTACACCCACAGGGACAATGTACCTCACCTGCACGTCTTTGGTAATGTGGAAGGAAAACTCACACATTACACAAGAAATGTCTATTGGATTCAAACCCAGGAGGCAGAAGCACTGCCCGCTGCACCGCCAACATAACCTACTCAAGCCCACGTAATCCAATACATGTTTACAGGGGTCAGTGCCTGTCCCACTGGGCAGGAACCACGTCTGGACAGAATATACAAAAAAACACCAAGACAGCAACCATGTTTAGAGTTCAGGCCCATAACACCAGATATGTTTTTAGATAGATAGATTCTTTATTAATCCCAAGGGGAAATTCACATAAAATTTATAATAAAAAAATCCATGTCAATTAGTAAAAGCAGTAAAAAGTGTCCAGGGAGCGATTCCACATAAAAGAAAGTGGTAGAAGTGATCAGTGAAATAGAGAATAATTGAGAAAAAAGGTAAAAAGATAAAGTCATACACGGAGCTGCTAGAATGGCTGCCATTCTCGGTGGCGCCGGATGTATATTTATATATTATTATTATTATATGTATGTAATTATATGTATATTATTATATATAAATGATTTAGATAGGACTATAAGTAACAAGCTGGTTAAGTTTGCAGATGATACCAAGAAAGGTGGATTAGCAGATAATTTGGAATCCGTTATATCATCACAGAAGGACTTGGACAGCAGACAGGCTGGGGCAGATTTGTGGACGATGAAATTTAATGTCAGTAAATGTAAAGAATTACACACAGGAAGTAAAAATGTGAGGTTTGAATACACAATGGGGGTCTGAAAATCGAGAGTCCACCTTATGAGAAGGATTTAGGAGTCATAGTGGACTCTAAGCTATCGACTTCCAGGTTGTTACTTGTGTTGAGAAGACATCAAGAAGGCTAACAGAATGTCAGGTTATATAGCGCCTTGATGTGTGGAGTTCAAGTCACAGGAGGTTCTGCTCAACCTTTATAACTCACTGGTGAGGCCTCATCTGGAGCCCTGAGTGCAGTTTGGGTCTCCAGGCTACAAAAAGGACAAAACAGCACAAGAGAAGGTCCAGAGAAGAGCAACAAGGCTGATTCAGGGCTACAGGGGATGAGTTAGGAGGAAAGATGAAAAGAGCTGAGCCTTTACAGGAGATGAAGAGGAGACCTGACTGAAGTGTTCAAAATGATAAAGGGAATTAGTCCAGTGGATCGAGACGGTGACTTTAAAATGAGTTCATCAAGAACACAGGGACACAGTTGGGATCTTGTTAAGGGTAAATTTCACACAAACATTAGGAAGTTTTTCTTTACACAAAGAACGACAGACACTTGGAATAAGCGACCAAGTAGTGTGGTGGACAGTAGAACTTTAGGGACTTTCAAAACTCGACTTGATGCTTTTTTGGAAGAAGTAAGTGGAGAGGACTGGTGAGCTTTGTTGGGCCGAATGGCCTGTTCTTGGCTAGAGTGTTCTGCTGTTCTAATGAGAGAGCAGAGCAGCACCACATTGGCACCACATACACTGTTACGCGGAAGCAGCTTTGTACAGACAACTGTCATGTAGACGTCAGACAAAGAAAGAGTTTTGATGCACCCTGTGGCCAAACCCATATAAATGAACATGTTGGAATTGGAAAAAAAAACACTTTAACAACACAACAAAGCCATCTCTTTATGACATCAGTTCAGATGGCATTTCCTCGATTTCCCCAGAAGTGACCTCATAGATTGAATGGTATCAGTAATCCTTTCTGCAGAAGGGAGGAGCAGAGAGATTGTTACTTTGCAGTGCCACCTCACATCTCGGAGTAGAATTATAATCACTGAGGCCCTTAAGCTGTCTTCCAAGCGTGTGACACTGTCTACATATACTGTAGTTATACCGTGCCTTCAGAAAGTCTTTGGACCCCTTCACTCACAGCACACTTTTGTGTTGCAGTTGTGGCAGTCATTAGAGCTTCTTGAGCCAGACATGACTGGCTCCACACACCTGGATTTGAAGATTTTCTGCCATTCTTCTCTGCAGGTCTGCTCCAAGATGTTTGATTGCGATCAAGTCTGGGCTCTGGCCGGGCAACTCAAGAACATTCACAGAGTTGTCCCTAAGCCACTCCCGTGTTGTCTTTGCTTTGTGCTTAGGGGACATCATCCTGTTGGAAGACAAACCTTCAGCCCATTCTGACAACCGGAGTGCTTTGGAGTGAGCAGGTTTTTGCTAAGGATCTCCCAGTACTTCATCCATTCAGATTTCCTTCAACCCTGTCTAGTCTTCCTAGGCCCTGCTGCTTCACCATTGGAATGGAATTGCACAGGTGATGAGTGGTGCCGGACTTCAGATGTGACCCTTAGAATGGAGAACACACACCCCCGTCTGGGTCTGTTGTTTCTCATAGTCGGAGAGTCCTTAAGGTGCCTATTTGCAAACTCCAAGCAGGCTTTCATGTGACCTCTAGCCATGTTTCTATCAAGCCTAGGTTAGTGGAGTGTTCCAGTGGTGGAGATGCTCCTTTCTCCACACAGGTTCTCTGGAGCTCAGCTCTTCTCTCACACTTGCTCAGTTTAGCCAGGCAAACAGCTCTAGGAGGCATTGTGTTTGTTTCCAAACTTCTTAAAGAACTATGGAGACCACAGTGCTCTTGGGAAACTCCAAAGTTGCAGAATTCTTTTGTAGCCCTCCCTAGATCTGTGCCTCGGCACAATCTATATAATAAAAGCCCAGCGCGGTGTCCATGTCCGTGTCCGGGTCCGCGTTCCTTTTGGCTGTATAGCCGCCCCGTAGAAAAGCTCCAGTCCGTCCCCTCTCAGAATTCCTGCTTACCCCCCTCCGTTCTTTCCCCTTTTCTTTTATTCTTCCTGTTCCCGAAAATCTTTTCAAAACAAAAGTAAAGAAATAGACAGAGCGTCACATTAACGGCTTCTCCCCTCTGCCTATTAAATAATCAATAAAATGAAATAAAAAAATCAAGAAAGAAACAGAAACCACAACCTACCCTTACAGCGTCCACCGCGCTTCTGGCGTCACAGCCAAACACGTGGTGTATGCAGGTTACGCTAAATAACGCCCGTACTACAACAGATTATATTGTTCATATACTATTAATTATTTACAGGGATCAACTCTTTTGGGGAAGTTCATAAAAAAAAAAAAATTAAAGTATAAATAACATGTGCACTTGAGTATTTCGAGCCCCACGTCTGAGTCGGATGGTTCACCTGATCACCAATTCGTGTCTTTCACTATGCCTTTCCGTCTTCAGCTATCCATGTGCACTTGTACGGAGGAGACCTTACGGAACAATGCCGAAACGAAACACAACTAAACCTGCTGCTGCGAGAGACGACACATCACAGCGTGATCACCAAGCAAAGAGGCAAAGGCGTGACAGTCGCTCGCAAGAAACGGACACTCAGCATTCACACAGATTAGCTCGACGACGCGTCTCTGCCGCAACAAAGGCAACTGAAACCCTACAGAGAGAGAAGACAGATTACGCCGTGATCGCGAAAGAAAGAGGCAAAAGCGTGTCAATGAGACACCCGACGAGAGGTCCTTACGATTGAGTCCTTCAACTGTGGTCATCCAACGCGCAGCGTAGCGCGCGCCAAGTTGCTAGTCCTATAATAATAATTAAACGTTTTATTTACATTACACCGTTCCCCCTCTCAAGGCCCAAGACCAAAACTCTACAGGTAGTTCCTTCAAACTGATCACTTGGTTTTTGCTCACCCATGGGACCTTCGATAGACATGTCCAATAAATTGAACTGACCACAAGTGGACTTTAAACAAGGTATTGAAACGTCTCAATGAATGGGATATGCCTGAGCCAAAGCAGAGGGTCTGAATACTCCAAATCAATGAGATATTTCAGCTTTTTAGTTTTTAGTAATTTTCAAAAAAAAAAATTCTAAACTCCTCTTGTCACTTTGTCATTCTGGGGGTATTGAGTATTGTTTCTAAGTAAGGATACCAGGGTTCACATCCCGGGCCCTCCCTGTCTGGACATTGAACGTTCTCCCAATGTCTGAGTGGGTTTCCTGTCCAAAGACATGCAGGATAGATGAACTGATGATGCTAATTTGGCCCTGTTGTGTTTAGGGTGTGTGTGTGTGTGTGTGTGTTGTCGCCCTGCGATGGACTAGCGCCCTGTCTGCGGGTTGTTCCTGCCTTGCACCCTGGACTAGCTGGGGTAGGCTCCCCAACACCCTGGTCTGAATAAAGCAGGTCAGAAAATGATATGTCATGATTTTAGCATAAGGCTGCAAAGTAGCAAAATGTGAAACAGTGAAGGCAGTCTGAAGACTTTCTGAAGGCACTGTATGTGTGTATCTTTATTATAATTATTTGTAATGTTACCTCTAAAAATTCACTGTTTCCTTTACAATAATGATAATATTATGTGTCACACTCACCGCACATACAGAGGGGTAGGGGGGTTTGTGCTTTAGGGGGAAACTCTACACAATGTGTTTCTCTGTAAAGCCGACTGCGCACCAAATTGAAATTGCAGAACAGGACAAGCAGGCCTCATCAGAAAGTACATATGAGTTATTTACAGAAGTCCATAATCGGACAGGCATGAGGAGACCACACACAGAACAGCAGATGGCACAGAGGCCACATCCAAAAACAATAACCAAAAACTAAGCCGGAGGTCAAAAAAAATACAAGATATCCAAACAGGTATGAAAAACACCCGAAAAAACACAAACACATGCCAAAGAGAAAAGTCTAGACAAACTGCTTAAGAGAGCGGGACTCAAGGTGGGCTACTGCACAGACACAGAACTTCACCCAGGCGCTGTCTGAGCTCCCTCAATTTATGTCACCTGCCCCACCATCATGTGTTTGGTGGGCAGTAATTGTTACATAGCAACAGGCATGAATGGGCGGGGCTACTGCAAATGAGATAGGAAAAGAAGGGTGATGGGGGAAAGGCCCAGCCAATCACTGACATACAGGATGGACTAGGGGCGGGGCCTGGCCTCATCCTGACACTGTTAGGATTCAGTTGGTTTATTTTTGTGTAAAGCTTCTTATTGAATGCAGACGTAAGCCCTGTTCGGTCGAGATTAGCTTTACATCAGGAGGAGGGGTAAAGTCATTTTAAAAAGGGGGGATTTCAGTAATTTTAGTCCTGTCTGAATCGTCAGATCAGTAACTTTTCATGGACTGCAGGTCCATGTCTCAATAAAAACCAGAGACATATTTTCTGTAGGAAGTCTATAAAAAAGAACCACAGATTAGTGCCTTCTATCTATCTATCTATCTATCTATCTATCATATAGTGCATTCTATCTATCTATCTATCTATCTATCTATCTATCTATATAGTGCCTTTCACTCTATCTTTCTATCGCCTTTCACTCTATCTATCTAGTGTCACAAACTCCACACAGAGTCATATCAAGGTTTGGGGCAGCCACCCGTATATTTGGTATCCTGGCTGCAAAGTCGAAAATTGAATACAGAAGTGATGTGCACAAAACCGAGTCCAAAACAGAACTGAGGGAATAGGTAAATGGTGGAGGCTTTTAAAGGGGAAGACAGGAAGTGAAGTCAGAGGGGTCGAGCTCACGAGGGTCTTCTACCATAGGCTCGAGCCCGGAAGTGACGTCAAGAGGGCCAGGTGGAATCTCTCGTGAATGGTCTGCAGGAATGAAAGAAAAAGAGTCAGTGCACTCTGTCACATCCCGGTCTGACTCAGAGCTGCTTTTACTCAAGCCCTTTAGCTGCCTCCCATGCACACGTGTGTGACAGTATCTTATCTATCTGTTTTATAGTGTCCTATCTATCTATTTAGCTATCTGTCTGTCTATCTGTCTATCTATATATCATGTGACATGTTTAGAAACGGTCACCCATGCACAGCCCAACATCACAATCAGACAGTAGATGTTTGTTTCATTTTGTGCGTTCCTTATAATATTTTTTGTTTCTTGTGCATGAGAGGGTGGAATGTCAGCACTTGATCTTCTCGAGCGATGCCGCCCATTGTGTTACTATAGCTTACCACATCACACGGCTTTATGACTTCCACATTTCCCCTGACCTGAACATTGACAGTTGCAGCATTATGAACAGTGATTAGGGGCCTAACATCTTTCTTGGTCTTCTGCTTTATTGCAGAGACTTTGCCTCTTTTACTGCAAAGCTACTGTACTTGAACCACAGTGAACCTTCATGGGACCAAATTCACGAGGCATATTACGGCGGTTTGGTTGTACAGTGGCATATCTGCTTGTCCCAGCAAAAAAAAGATTTATTAATTTTTGAGAAAAACTGGGAGACTTGCATGAAAAAAGCAAAACAAATAAAAAAAAAATAAATGCAAAGACTAAAACCCAGACAAGAAGTAAGAATCAAAGTCAAAAATCAAGGCAAGACACAAAGAGGATTTTAAGGATTTATTGGATAAAGCCTAGTGCGTTACGCTGATATATAATCCCATTGTGCTGATGAACCCGTGGTCATGACTTTAGTAACAATGTCCCTAGAAATATAAAAGGCAAGCCTAGCAATGATATGCAAAATGGTGCCTCATACAGAAAATAGCAATAAGACCCTAAAAATCATCCATGATTGTGATAGTTTGCATCAGTTTCACCATCCGTGTCAGTGTCTGATCAGTTCACTTCATTATCACCTCCATCGATGGTTCAGTTTCAGTTTGTTCTCATTTTCATGCCATTGTGTTTTGCTTGAAGACTCCACCCCACACATGAATATTGAGAGGTAAAACACATGAAAATATTGCTGTTTTTTGCTGCATGGTGTTATTTTATCCACTAAATGGCAGCAGAATACTCTCACTCGCGTTACTCATTCTTTAACACCTTACATTAGATTTTAACAGCTAAATCTAGAGAGACATTCAGGCTTAACCGTCTTTACACAGAAATCAGAGCCCAAAAGGTTCTCAGGATTAACGTCAGGGAGGTTCAAATACTTACCTGGTTGGCGATTTTTATTTTTGTCTTTGTTTCTTCAGTTTCCATTTCTAGATACTAGGGTGTTGCACCGTGTTAGCCATTATGAATGTAGAGAAAAAGCCAAGCAAAATGACACCTTTTACTGGCTAACTAAAAAGATTACAATATGCAAGCTTTCGAGGCAACTCAGGCCCCTTCTTCAGGCGAGATGGAATCAAAGCTTGCATATTGTAATCTTTTTAGTTAGCCAATAAAAGGTGTCATTTTGCTTGGCTTTTCTCTACATTTTTAGATAGATAGATCTTTATTGTCATTGTCACTTTTACAAAGGAACAACGAAACCGAAGGTGCTGTCGTCTCAGTGAGAGGCATAAGAGTTAAAAAGACAAGAAGAAAGAAAATAATAACAAACCGAATAGAAATAAAAGTACTTTACAAAAAATACAAATTGCAATGGCTGACTTAAGGTCTATATTGCACATTTAATGAATGATAAGGAGAAGTTTGATTCGGAGTTCAGGGCCATGACTGCTTTCGGATAGAAGCTGTTTTTAAGGCGCTTTCTCCTGGTTTTCATGGCTCTGTATCTTTTGCCCGATGACAAAAGCTGGAAGAGGCAATGACTGGGATGTGATGAATTCTGTGAAATGTCTATTGTTTTTTTTTTTGATTTCATGTTTTGGTTTTGTTTACCAGGCCATAGAAATCCTAATTACAATCCTAGCTTCATTTTCCAACTCTATCTCTTCTTCTGGTCTTTTTTGTCATTTTCTTCTATTTTCCATCCTTCAGTGCAGCATGGACTTTATAGTTTAAATAAGGAAATTTAGAGCAGTTGATGGCCATGCTTAATTCTAGTCAGGATTACCTAGTAAGGTATGAATTACTGCATAATGCATATGCATGTTTGTATTTCCAGAATGGCAGCTTATAGATGATATGTAAAAAGAAGAAAGGAAGACAATTGAATTCCATTGAGTTTTATTGTTCCCCGAGGGAAATTGCTGGCAGGTTTTACAGAGAGAGTGTGACATTAAAACATTAGAAACACATCACATAGAACACAGCCATAAACATAAACTATGCACAAATGAATATAATATAGCACTAAACATAATACTTACAATATAACATCAGATTCTGCATATCACACAGATCATGTCAACCATTAAGACTCGACTAATGGCGGATGCAAATGAAGCTCTTCATCCCGTGATTTAAACTTGTGGATTTTTACTAAATGTCGTGTCACATTACTCAGCTTGTCAGTCATAGGCAAGTCAGAGGTAATCACACCGAGTGCCTGTGATGTCCCGTCGTGTAGTGTGACATACCCAGTGGCTGGCCAAGGCCTGGTTTTGCCTTAAGTCATAGGAGCAGGCCTCTGTGTACATGAGAGCTGAACATTTCCAACACTTTGAGTGTTTCCAGGAGCACAGTGGCCTCAGTAGTTGTGAAATGAAAGGCGTTTGGAGCCACTAGGATCCTTCCTAGAGTTTGCCAGCCGGCCAAACTCAGTTACCCTGGTAAGAAGGGCCTTGGTTAAGGGAGGTAACCAAGAACCTAATGGTCTCTGTGACAGTGCTTTGGAAATCCTCTGTTGAGATGAGAGAACCTGTCAGAAGGGTGACCATCTCAGCAGCACTTCATCAGTCAGACAGCAGCCACTCTTGACCGCCCACTCGGAGTTTGCCAAACCGCCTTTAAAGGACTCCAAGCTGAAAAAAAAAGGTCCGATGAAACACAAACCAAACTCTTTGAGCAGAACTTCACACATGATGAATGGTGAAGAACAGACACTGCTCATCACCTGCCAAGTACCATCCCCAAAACGAAGAGTGTCAATGATGGCAGCATCATGCTATCATGACATGAGACCCCAGACGGAACAGAGGGAAGGATAAAAGCAACCAAATACAGAGAGGTCTTTGAAGAACACCTGCTTGGCAGTGCGTGCCACCTCAGACAGGGACAACAATTCAATGAGCCAAAGCATGCAGTCCAACAATGTTGGAGTGGCTTTGGGACAAGTCTCTGAGTGTCCTTGAGTGGCCCAGACTTACCCCCCAATAGCACTTGCGTAAGGAGAGACCTGAAGATGGCCAATTACAGACACTTCTAACGGAGCTCAAGATGTTCTGCCAGTAAGCAGACTGCCCAAATCCAGGAGTGCAAAGCTTGTAAAGATTTATCCAGGATGACTCAAAGCCGGAATTGCTGCCGAAGGGACTTCTACAAACTACTGAATGAAGGGTCTGAATGCTTCTAGGAATGAGAGATTTCATTCTTCAAGTTTTAATAAATTTGCAAGCCTTTCTAAAACAAGTTGTTGTCACTTTGTCATTATGGGTTTATTGACTGTAAACTGATGGGCACAAATGATAATTGTGTCCATTTCAAATGAATTTTACAACACAATAAAGTGTGCAGAAAGTGAAGGTGTCTGGATGCTTTCTGAATCCACCATACATTTCAATTTTAGGGAAAGTGAAGAATGGCCCAAGAGTTCAGTGGTGTAAATGAACAGCCCAATATGGCAGTGAGCTGGCAGGAGGGGAAGTGGAGTTGTTAGACATGAAGGGTTGTAATGTTAGAAAGAAGCGAGGGATCAGCCTAATCTGCAGGGCATTGAGGTGTGGGAGGAAAGCTGGGAAGAGATTCCCATCGAGAGGCCTGCTAGGACCCATGATTGGGGTGAAATACAGTACAGATTTGACAGTGGGCATCAAGATCATGGGGTCATTCTGTGTGGTCAGTTCATCTTCACTTATTACCAAAAGCAGAGATCGGATCATTCGATTGCCAAAGCAGCCATCTGCAGTAGATCTTTAGGGTCAATAGTGACAACTTCTGGGGAAAGCCTTTGTGGATCACTTAGCCGGAAGTACAATACTGATATCCCATGGGGAGTACATGAAGGTGTCCACCATCCTTTTTGACATATCTGACCTTTTTTTATGTCTGGCCAGAATGAGTTCTTGTTTAGTTGTTTTTATTTTCCATGTACCTGTTCTTCCATTCTCCAGTCACACTTTACACCAAAGCCCACTACAGGAATCTATGGCCTTTCTGGCTTTTTTGTTTCCATCATGATAAGCAAACTTGCATTCATAAGCTGTAAGATCATGAACATGAATCAGTCGTGTGCCCATATGGCAAGGGAGCCAGCATCCAGAATCTGTCACCAGCTCTTCCATCCTTGTGGCACCATAACACTTAGCTAAGATTTTGGTGGGCCATTACTGCCATGATCTTTTTTCATAATGTGAAGCCCATGTTGTTAGATGTGATGGGCTAGGTGGCACCTATGATGTCCACATGAAGTGGTGTGCCAGCTGACGCAGATTGCAGGATTGGCTCCCATAAAACAGCTGACATCTTGCTGCTTATCTTGCAGAAGGGCACCAATGCCAATTTCTTGCCACATACCCATTCTGATTAGATTAACTGAATTATGTGACAGGATTCTCTGTTAGAAGCCCCTCAGCCTGGCAGAAGTGACCGTCAGAAGGTGCCACACAGCAGAAAGTTGGCTTTGACCTTCTGAGCACAGAATTCTAGTGGCTAATGGGCAGGAATGACAAAGGATGGCATGTTTTCTGTTTCTTTTTCCGGGAGGACAGAAAAAACAAAAAAAAACTCAAGACAGCTGGAGGAAAAAAATAAAATCTGCAGGGGTTCAGAGGTCATGAGACCGCCCAGTCCCCTCTTGGCATTCTATATCACATAAATGAAACAGTCCTCTTTGGATTTAGGGTTCTCACAGAAGGATTTGATGATGATGGTCACGTAGACTTCTGCCTTTTAATCCATCCATCATTGTTGGAGCATCATGGTGCTTTGAGTAGGTTGGTGGTGGCGCAGGCCGCCATCACAAAGAAAACGGAAAAAGAAACAGAAGAGAGAGTAGGGGTCAGTATGGATTTTAGAGCCACCATGAATAGTTATTATGATGAATTGAACATACAGAGTATCAGGATTAAGTTAAAGTGAAGTTATGAGAAGGCCATGTTAAAGTAATGAGTTTTCAGCAGTGTTTTAAAGTGCTCTACTGTATCAGCCTGGTGAATTCCTATTGGCAGGCTATTCCAGATTTGAGGTGCATAACAGCAGAAGGCCGCCTGCCCACCTCACCACTTCTTTTAAGTTTAGCTTTAGGGAATTCTAAGGAGACACTCATTTGAGGATCTTGGGTTACGATTTGGAATATAAGGTGTCAGACATTCCGATATATAAAATCGCGCAGATTATTTAAGGCTTTGTAAAGCAAAAGCAGAATTTTAAAGTCAATTCTGAAAGACACAGGCAACCAGTGTAGTGACATCAAAACTAGAGATATGTGTTCGGATTTTCTTTTCCTAGTTAGGATTCTAGCAGCTGCATTCTGCACTCGTTGCAAGTGATTTATGTCTTTTTTGGGTGGTCCTGAGAGGAGTGCGTTACAGTAATCTAGTCGACTGAAAACAAAGGCCTGAACTCATTTCTCAACATCTTTCAGTGATATAAGAGGTCTAACTTTTGATATGCTTCTTAAGTGAAAATATGCTGATCTAGTGGTCTGATGAATATGCGATTTAAAATTCAGGTTGCAGTCAACAGTTACCAATAGTTTTTTACTTCTGCCTTGACTTTTAATCCAAAAGCATCAAGTTTATTTCTGATAACCTCATTGAATCCATTATTGCCAATTACTAAAATTTCAGTTTTCTCTTTATTTAACTTGAGAAGTTACTATTCATCCATTCAGAAATACCAGTCAGACATTGTGTCAGTGAATCAAGAGAGTCGGGGTCATCAGGTGCTATTGATAAGTACAGCTGTGTGTCATCAGCATAGCTGTGGTAGCTCACGTTGTGCCCTGAGATAATCTGACCTAACGGAAGCATGTAGATTGAGAAGAGCAGCGGACCAGGATAGAGCCTTGTGGACCACCATATTGGATATCATGTGACTTTGAGATTTGATTACCACAACTAACAAAGAATTTTCGAATGCGGCACTCAGATCTAGGAGGATGAGAACAGATCAATGGCCTCTGTCTGCATTCACCCGCAAGTCATTTCCTACTTTAACGAGTGCAGTTTCTGTGCTGTGATTTGTTCTAAAACCTGACTGAAATTTATCAAGAATAGCAGGTTTATTGAGGTGGTCATTTAACTGCATAATGGCTGCCTTCTCTAGAATTTTACTTAAGAAGGGCAGGTTAGAGATGGGTCTAAAATTTTCAAGCCGAGGGGTCAAGATTATGTTTCTTGAGTAGGGGTTTAACTACAGCAGTCTTAAGACAGTCTGAGAAGACCCCCGTATTTAATGATGAATTTAATATGTCAAGAATATTATCAATTAGCACGCCTGATACTTCATTGAAAAAACTTGTTGGTATCGGGTCAAGGACGCAGGTGGAGGGTTTCAGTTGTGAGATTATTCTATGTAAATCAGGTAAATCTATCCTGGTGAAAGAATTGAATTTGTTTATAGTGGAGTACTGGGGCTCAGGAGGGTCCGCAGTGTTGGGGAGATATACTATGTTATTGCTAATATCATTAATTTTTTGATTGAAAAATACGGCAGTAGCCTCACAGGTTTCACTGGAAGTACTTAGGAGGCATTCCTTTGAGCTACCTGAGTTTAACAGACGATCAATTGTAGAGAATAAGACTCTGGGATTACTAGCATTGTTATTTATAATCTTAGAGAAATAGCAGCGTCTCTCAAGACGGACAGTGTTATTGTATTCTGTCATTTTAACCTTCAATATCCAATCTCAGTGGATAATCAGTTTGGTTTTCCTCCATTAACGCTCAGCTCTACGACATGTTCTCTTTAAATCAGACACTCTTTGGGTCTTCCAAGGTATACCAATGCTAGAAGATTTTTTCACTGTCTTTTCAGGTGTGACTATGTCAACAGCAGCTCTCACTTTAGTATTAAATCTTTCCACCTTACTATTTACATTATCCTCGCTATTATAGCTGGCATTATAAACGGACTGATTGCTTAGAATGTTTATAAGATTTAAAGCTGCTGATGAGTCAAAGAAGCGTTTTTTTAACAATATGCTTCTCATGAGTGTTTTCTATCATTATTTCTATATTAAATAGTAGAAGGAAATGGTCTGATAGACCGATATCAATGATCTGCTTTGTATCAACTTTTAGTCCTTTAGTAATCACTAAGTCTAACATATGACCTGCTTTATGTGTAGGCTGATTAACGAGCGTCTCAAATCAAGAGTCCAGGAGGTTCATAAATTCCTCAAAGAAAGACACAATTAAATTTAGGAGGTCTATACACGGATAATACTAGAACGTGAGAATCTCCATGGATAACAACAGCGAGATACTCAAAGGACTTGAATTTACCAAAATTAACATCTTTACATTTTAACCGGCTCGAGTAAATGTTTGCCAATCCGCCCCCCTTCTTTCCCTGGCGATCCACACGAGTAAAACTGTAATCCGGAGGCGCAGATTCGATTAAAACAGCTGCGCCGTCTTAGCTAAGCCACGTTTCACTTAGTGCAATAAAATCATTTTTTCTATCACTAATAATATCATTGATAAAAAACGTCTTGTTAGTCAAAGCTCTAACATTTAATAGTGCCAATATTTAATGTTTCGGAGGGGCAGAGATGAATACTATGTGCGTTATTGATATTTGGAACAGAAACTAGGTTATTTTAGTTAGCGCCGCTCTGTGTGTATTTTTTATGTAATCTATAATGTTTTTAAAGTTTTAATACGTTGTTCATCTAAAGTAGTAATTTTAATTAAATTATTCGTGTCTATGCCGCACTGCCTAGATTTTTTACGTGCATTAAGATTGGTTATTAGAGTATTAATGTTGTGCACTTTTACAGAAGACTTTGTTAAGATCTCCATGCGCAGACAGGGTGGCGTAGTCGTTAAGGCTTTAGGCTTCTAACCCTAAGGTTATGGGTACTAGTGACACTGTGTGACCCCTGTGTGACAAGTCACTTCACCTTTCCAATTGGTAAAACCTAAGGAACAAATCCAATTGCAGCTCAGATGTAGTAAGCCGCCTTGGATTAAGGTGTAAGCCAAATGAGTAAAAATAAATGAAGGATAGATGATGAAAGTCAGTAAGAGAAAAGTAAGGCACTATATAACATATATACAGCATATAACTGTATAACTGATAGATAGGTATATGTAGAAAAAGAGAGGTATAAAAGGCACTTTATAACAGATAGATAGATATAGTGAAAGGCACTATATCATAGGTAGATATCTTGAATGAGAATGCAGGAAACATTAATACAAAAACATGACAGCAAATGTAGGAGCCAAAGGGTCGTGATGTTTGATTTTGTTTTTCTCACCATCTTCATCAGTGTGGTGCGTCCACTGCCACCTCTTCTTTCTCACTTAGGCTGTCATTAGCTGGATGATTTTGTGTTGGTTTCTGGGTCGAGGTTAGATGCTGATTCTCTCTGTTGGGTGGCACCACACTGAAGCAGACGTTGCTTACTACTTACAGGGCAGAGTGAATTTCAGGTGGGCTCAGAGGTGACCTGCCCCATCAGCTAAATCCAAGTCCTTTGCTGGATGTTCGATGAGATTATTTTTGGTGTTCTTTCCCTTGCAGTCCCTGTCTAACCGTCTTTATTTTTCTTTCTTTCTGTTCCTCTTCCCTTTCCCCTCATCCTTTAGCGTACTCAGCCCCGGGCACACCCCCTTCCAACCGTTCATTTGTGGGAATAGGACCGCGGGACCCTGGGAGCCTTTATCAACCGCAGGTAGGTCAACTTCTGGTCATTTTGCTGTAGTGCATGTTGTTGGAAGTGAATGAAGTCACACCTTAGTTAATGACATAAAACATTCTGGGATTGTAGTTCATTGTAACTCGGTGGATTTGACATGAACCAGTTCTGGCATGTCCTGTGGCAGCTTCTTCACCTCGGTGGTCCTGACTCTGAACTTTGTGCTGCCCCCTTTGCCCTCAGATATGCTCCTAATAGATTATTTATATGCAGAGGATTTGTTATACTTACTACTACTGTTGTTTTCTAATATTATTTGTTATTGAGTTATTTATTACTATTTCACATTATTACTATATATTAGTTTACATATTATTAATTTATTCATATTATATTTATATAGCATAGTTCTGTATGTGTCTTACACTTGTGCTGTGTTTTGTGTATGTCACACTGAGAGGCCCTGTTATTTTGTGTACGGTATATGGATGGTACGACAATAAAGCCACTGGAGTTGACCTGATAGGAGGATTATGGATACATCTTGACACAACACCAGGGGCAGGAGTGGTGGTGACCACCAGCAGCAACTTCCATGTGGCGCATGTGCTCTCATCTGCCACTTTCACTGTACGCATTCACACCAGCAGCTCCACCTCACAACTCACTTGGGCTCAGAGGCCACTCCACCTGTCTGACGTGGCCCAGTTCGGTGGTCTTCAAGGAGACTCGCTGGAGGCTGCACACCCATCAGCAGAGAAACAAGTGTGCGATGTTCATCTATGCCCTTCCTCAATGCTCCGCAGCGTTTCTGTTCATCACCTGATACAAACCCCACTGACTCTGCTACGTGACTTGTTTTATTTCTCCAATTTCTGCCCTCCTTATGATTTATAAAGATATTTCTTTATATTTTTACCACATACAAGGCAAATTATATTTATTTATTTTAAAAAAAATATATATATATATCCATAGTATGTGTAAAATAACTAAGCTCTGACATATAATAACGGCCTTCTACGGTACCCACCATATTAACTCTGCAATGGCAGCACCCCAGCAGACTGGCACGCCAGTGCATTTTATGCAGGCTTCATTACAAAGGAGCTTCCTTCTCATTAAAGGATAAGTTTGATATTTTTCACGTCAGTTATTTTTTCACAATCACCTGTGGCCAGGTGCAGGAATGACCAGATTCTGGCAGATTTAAAATTTGGGGATCCAACTTTGGCCATCTTGGCATTGTGAAATGGCCAGCATTTCGGGCCAAAATTGAAACAGAAAACTTGTATGCCCCTTTAATTGGTGATCCATTCACTGGTTCGTCCATGTAGCAAATGGCGCCTCCTTCCAGGAATCTGGCGCTCTTATGGACGGGGACCCAGAAGGGGCGGAGTCAGGTGCCCTCACTGGGTGGTGTCTCAGTGCTGCAGGGAGAGAAGGTGAAGGTGACGTCAGCAATAGCGCCCTCCCTCCTCCCGGCAGGTTATTACATGCCTCAGCAGAGCCCGTCAGGAGATCCTCTGACATGCGTGCGTGACGACACATGGTGTGTATTCATTTGCCACATAAAGTTGTGTTTTTTATAAATTTTAAAGATGCCTTTTCTGTTCTTGCAGTGGGACTAAAGGGTACACGGGTTGACTTTGATTTTGATTTCTGGTTTCCCACTATGCTGTGTTGGCTCATGTTTCTTTTCTCTACAATTCTCATCTTGTGTTATTGTCTCCCCGTCTTATGACATGTCCAAGCCACCCCAAAGTATCTCCTCTCGATCCGAAGGAGCAGCAACTCCACTCTGGGGCTCTCCTGAATCACTAAGATTCTCACCCTGTCAAGGAGTGTCCACCCAGTGGCCCTGGCTGCCACTTGCGCTCCCACTCTCATTCTTTTGGTCTTGACCCAGAGCTCATAACCAGTGGTGAGAAAGGGATGCAGATCAACCAGTAAACTGAGACTTTTGTCTTTAGACTTGGCTCCCGCTTCGCTACCACAGACCAGTAAGATGCTTTAGAGCAGGTGCTGCCGCTCCAGTCCGCTTATCGAGCTCACGTTCCCTTGTCTCCTTGATCCTGAGATTCTTGAACTCTTCCACTAAGGACGGTTGGCCACCATCACCTGCAGAGAGCAATCAACTCTTACCAATAAGTAAACCTTGACGTCAGACTTGCAGGTGCTGATCCTCATCCCGGCCACTTCACTGTCAGCGGTGAATCACTTGAGTGCGTTCCAGAGGTCCCAGTTTGACGATTAGTCTTTATAATATCCAAGAGCTTGAATGCTGCATGCCTCCAAATTCTTAGGAGCACCACACTGGTACTGGGTAAGCCTTCTTTTGCTCTCAAAACAGCTTCAGTTCTTAATGGCATGGATTCCACAGGTCAGGTCAGGTCGGGGAGCCTGCACTGGTACAGCACATTGCCACACCTACCACACGACGAAACAGCTTGGGATCCTGGTTGGCAACCCCCCAGGCAAATACACGGTCCAGTCCCATCTTTAAGAAACAACTCTCTATCTGCCACAGCCAGGTGTTACATGGGCGTCCCCTTGGCCTGGTCCATGCCACTCTGGTCCTCAACAATGAGGGTCCTGCAAGACGGATCACCCTCGGGTAATGTCACCACATGGCTGTAGTGCCGTAACTGACGCTCCCTCACAGTGCAGATAATGTGCCTCATTCAGGACGCCATGAGCAAAACAAAGTCAGACCGGCTGGAGCAGAGGATTCTCCGAAGAGACGCAGTATCAAAGGAGTGCGCTGCTGTGGATTCCACAAGATGTTGGAAACATTCCTTTGAGATTGTTGTCTGTATATGATAACTTGTGCAAATATGTCAGCTGCACATTCATGCTGCAAGATAGACAGAGTGAGTGAAAGGCGCTATATAATAGATAGATAGGCACTATATGATAGATAGATAGATAGATAGATAGATAGATAGATAGATAGATAGATAGATAGATAGATAGATAGATAGATAGATAGATAGATAGATAGATAGATAGATACTTTATTAATCCCAAGGGGATATTCATAAAATGTACCACATCCCAATTGTGTTCTACTGGACTCAGATCTAGTGACTGGGAAAGACACAGAAGAACTCACTGGTACTGTCATGTTCTTGAAACCATTTTTTTTTTTTTTTGTGACATGGTGCATTATCATGCTGGGCGATAAACATTGGAAGACATATAAATTGTGGCCATGGAGGGATGCGCATGGTCAGCAGCAATACCCAAAGAGGCTGTGGCATTCAAGTGATAATTGGTTTGTGTTAGTGGGCCCAGAGTGTACCCAGAGGGCATTCCCCACACCATTATACCACCACCAGTGTGGACTATTAACACGAGGCAGGATTCATACTGTCCTCACCCTACCATCTGTGTGGCTCCGAACATTTACCAGACCAGCCTGTGTTTTTCCAGTCTTCAGCTCTCTAGTTTTGGTGGGCCTGTGCCCACTGCAGCCTCAGAAAGGTCTTTTGCCGTTGTAGCCCATCTGCCTCAAGGTTTGCCATGTTGTGCATACTGAGATGCTTTTCTGCTCAGCACACTTGTACAGAGTGATTATCGGAGTTTCTGTAAGCCATTACAACCTCTCTCATCAATAAGGTGTTTCTCACTGGACGTTTTTTTGTCTTTTCTTCCACTCGTTATAATCTCTGGAGCCTGTTGTGTGTTAAAGTATATAAGCAGCTCCAGAAATACTCAAAGCAGCCCTTCTGGCGACGACAGTCGTGCCACAGTCATAATCACTGACGTCACATTGTTTTTCCCCCCATTCTGATGTTTGATGTGGACATTAACTGAGTCTGCTGACCTGGTCCTGCCTGGTTTGATGCATTGCACTGCTGCCACATGATTGGCTGACGAGAGAACTGCGTTTATATATAAGCAGGCGTACAGGCGTATTTAATCATTTGCTCAGCCTGTTTATGCAGGTATATGTTGCATATGTTTGTCTAGTGATACTGCAGGAGAAGGATTATTGCTTTTTTCCTGTTTTATTAACAGAAAAGGCTGTAGCACTAGATGATGTGGAAATGTTATCATGGATTAGAGAGCCAGGATCAAGTGCGATTTATCGATGGCTTGACTCTCAGCTGCAGGTACTTGGTGATGCATTCACGTACAGTTCAGTGCATCAGAGGGTGAAGAAGTCAAGGAACACAATGAAATATGATTTCTTTTTATGTTGTTAAGTAGCTGCGTTTTCATCTCGGTGCCAATCCATAACAACAAGCCCTGAATCGGTTAAGATAAGTAGACGGGAAGCGTCTTATTTATGAAGTCCTTTCCTGTTATTTTGACTCAATCCATTTTATTGACTTGCCTTTTCCTGGTTAGGGTCACGGGTGTCTGTGCCGGTTCTCAGCAGTGGCCATGCCCATTGAAGTCTGTGCCATCTCCTGTTGGTCAGCAGCACCTTTCACAATGCCACCCTCTCTAAGACTCATTTGTTTTCCAAGCTTTGACGATTCTGCCTTTGCTCCTACTTTGTTACCTCATGTTTTCTGTTTGTTTTTTTATTGTAAGTTTCCTCTCCTTGAATTCCCGTACTCCAGGCCCTCTCGCTATGTTCTTTGATAGAAGTGTTTGCCCTGTCATTATGTCCTTAATAGTGGTCCCATCATAGTGATGAGTGGTGCCTGGTTTCCTCCAGACATGACACTTAGAATTGAGGCCAAGCGGTCCAGTCTTGGTTTCTTCAGACGAGAGAGTCTTTTAGTTGCCTTTTTTCAAACTCCAAGTGGGCCTTCAGGTATCTTTTACTGATGATTGGCTTCTGTCTGGCCACTCTGTGGTAAGACTCATGTCAGCAGAGAGTTGATTGTCATTCTGGAAGTTTCTCCCATCTCCACACAGATTCTCTAAAGCTCGGCCTGAGGCTCTTGGTCACCCCTCTTACCAAGGCCCTGCTCCCCAGATTGCTAAGTTAACTCAGGCCAGCAGCTCTTGGAAGAGTTGCGGTTCTTCCAAACCTCTTCTGTTTAAGAATGATGGAGGCCACTGTGCTCTTGGGAACCTTCTGTGCCACACTACAGCCTTCCCAGATCTGGGCCTCAACACAGTGCTGTCTCTAAGGTCTGCAGGCAGTTCATTCGACCTCATGGCTTGGCTTTTGCTTAACTGTGGGACTTTTTATAGCCAGGTGTGTGTGCCTTTCCTAATAACTGGAAAACATCTCCAAACATCTCAACAATGATCAACAGAGCAGGATGCACCCGAGCCAAAGCAAAGGCTCTGAAGCCTTGGGTCAGTGGGATATTGTGCTCATAGTAATAACATCTCAATGCTTTGAAATCCCTTCAGTTTTTTTATTTTTATAATTTTCAACTTGTCGTGATGTCTTGTTCTGTCAGACCTCAAGCTTTTTGGGCTACTCTTTCCTATTTCTAGCTCTCTAGACCAGAGAAAGCCTCCTTAATAGACCATTTTGACAAAAAGGCCAACCAATAATAGACCACTGGGCCTACCAGTAGTTGTCTGCAATAAAAATGATCAGAAGGACTTGCAGTTGTGTAGGCCGCATCAGCTGAACCCCACTAATGGCATTCAAGGGTCAAAGTTACTCCTTTTCTCAAAACTTTGTAACGGCCGACCCCTTACCCAGCTGGCAGCCACACTAGCAGGACCTGTGGCCTGGATGACTTACTGAGAAAACCTACCTGTGCCAAGCCGTACCTCTGACAAGTAATATTTTCCCTCCTCCCCAATCGACGGTTCAAAGACTAGGAAACAAAAGCAGATATGTAAAATAAGTGTAGGAATGTATTACTGTAAATACAACACAATGACAGATACAAGAATACAAATCCACGACATAAAATATATCTATATATAACCCTCCAGCAAAGTGAAAACAACACGTAGAGAATAACAAAGCCTCCCCTGACCCTGCAAACGTATAACAAACACAAAACACAAGTAATATCAATGGATGAGCACTGAATGACAGTGAACGTGATATTGAGTCCGGGTAAATTACTGTCCAGAATACGGATGACTGATCAAAAATGGATGTGTTTGAATCTCCTGAATAAAACAGAATAACCTCACCGTGCTTCCTCGGCGAATGGTGGATAATAATGTCCAACCCCGAGGTTTCTGGTGGAATGAGAAGCAAACTGGAACAAGGCGCGATGTAAATAACGGCAGAAGATGATGATCTGTTGTCGGTACTTGAAGTCTCCGTCTCTCTCCTTCTTTCCCTCCTGATCATTTAAATAATGATGAGCCGGATGTAACTGGCAAAACTCTGGTACTGAGGGGTCCAGGGGTCGCTGCCTCCCCGCAACATCCTTCCCCGTTTCTCATTACAGGGACGACATTTAAACAGACACATATTAGTTTAAATGGGGTGCTGTGGCGAGACGCGACTGGGTGCAAACACGATAAACAACAAAACCTGTGTGGCCCGCTAAGACTTTTAAAAAAATGGAGATCAGTATATCGGTATGTGGAGTGTCATTTCATACTATTTCAAGGATGCTAATCATGAATACCCCGTAACCCTGTGTTAGGATATAGCGGGTTGGATAAATGGATGGATGGATAATCATGAATATGATAATGTTTGTGATGTTTGATCCTTCAGCGATGGTCTTAGCCCAGTGATGGGAGGTCTGGAGCTTATCAAACATTCGTCTCTTACGGCTCCCAAATGCCTCTTCATTTAGTATCACTCAGAGCCTTCTGTTTTAGCCCAATTTAGCAGTTATGAATGGTTTGTGTGTTGGTAAGCAATTTTTTACTCAGTGTTTTCATAAAAGCCTTTATTTTTATGCATTTTTTATTATAAAAAAATATACAGCAACTATTGTCAGTCATTATCCAACTCGTTATATCCTAACACAGGGTCACGGGGTCTGCTGGAGCCAATCCCAGCCAGCACAGGGCACAAGGCAGGAACAAATCCCCGTGCAGGGCACACACACACGCCAAGCACACACGAGGGACAATTTAGAATCGCCAATGCGCCTGACTGGCATTTCTTTGGACTGTGGGAGGAAACCCACGCAGACACGGGGAGAACATGCAAACTCCACGTAGGGAGGACCCGGGAAGTGAACCCTTAAGGGTCTCCTTACTGCGAGGCAGCCGCGCTACCACTTCACTTCCCGGGTCTCCTTACCATGCAGCCCCCAGTTACTATTGTTTAACATTTTAATCAAACCTTTAAATGAACAACTGAACACAGAAACACAGCAACCACAGCAAATAAATGAAGGCCAAAGTCTTAACATTATGACAGTTTAGATAAAAGTCTTTAGCGATTGGCTGCACGGTGTGCCCATCAAAATAAAGTCCCGCCCCGTCTGCATGGATTCTCAGCAGAGCTGAGCAGGAGCAGCTGAAGATTCGGCTCTTCTCATTCGCTACAAAGAATCGGCTCTTACAGCCGGCTCATTCACGAACGACACTTCACTATCGTAGCCCACCAAGAGCCACCCCCAGGAAGTAAGAAAAAAAAGACGAATTTCAAACATAAACGTGTGGTATCATTTAGGACTTTTTCAAGGTCAGTGATTACAAATGTGATGTTGTTTTTGATGTTTGATCCTCTACCAGGGACCATCTAGCACACTATGGATCTCCATCAGAAGGTTAAAAAATGATAAATTTCGATTTCTTCGAGAACTGTCAGTCATTTTCGAACTCACTTTTTCCTGAACAGGTTCTATCCCAGCTAGCAAAGGATTCAAGGCAGGAACAAACCCAGGACAGGCCGCTGGTCCATCGCAGAGCAAACACACACACACATGCACACCAACCACACACCAGGGCCAATTTATGGTCACCAGTTCACTTCACCCGCATATGTTTAGACTTTAAATATTTGAATTGAAACACACATTTTAATATTCCAAATGTCTGACACAACTATTCTTGTTTATTAAGTCCTTCTACCTCACAGAGTAAATCATTGCATTTATTATGAACGCCCCAAATTAGGACAGCTTATGCTTATTCAGACTTCTTCAGTTGTTTATTTTCAATGAATCTGCAAATATTTCAAAAATCTTGCTTTTGCTTTGTCACCCTGGGGTATTTAATGTTTCATGATGAGGGACAAAATAAACATCAGTGATTTTAGCACAAGGTCGCAGCATAACAAGATGTGTAAAAAGTGACGTGCCATCAACTAAGGGTCCCAAAGTATGTAAAATCCAAAGGCACTTCCAAATATGCCCACTAGAGGGGGAATTCCAGTCAAAAACCCTAGCCACACACACAAAGAGCCTTGAGGAATCTTTATTAATGAAAGGTTTATTCTTCACAATAAAAGTTTCTCCAATAGCAATGAAACTCCATGGAGCTCAAAGGCAAAATGGAGTTGCCTGTAACAAGAAGTCAATCCAAATCAAGCAAGTCCCGATAGCGAGGTCAAAGCACAGAGCGTAAAATCACATAGCACATTGAATGCTGTAATTATGTAAAGCACAAGAACTCATCACTCCTCAGCGCATTTGAAATGCGCCGCCAGGAATTGTGGGAGACATCTGGATTTATACAGCAGAACCTTTTGGGGGACCACCCACAAATCACACGGGGCATAACACGGCAAAGAAAATGCAGCAGATAATTAACAAAAAAGAAACTTTAACATAAATAAATGGCTCAACAATACAACAACAACATTTATTTCTATAGCACATTTTCATACAAATAATGAGCTCAAAGTGCTTTACATGGTGAAGAAAGAGAAAAAAAGGACAAAGTAAGAATTAAAATCAGAGAACACTAATTAACATAGAATAAGAGTAAGGTGGTCCGATGGCCAGGGAGGACAGAAAAAAAAAAAAAAACTGCAGACGGCTGGAGAAAAAATAAAATCTGCTGGGGTTCCAGACCATGAACGATGAACAAACAGGGTGTCAAACAAGACATTCAACCCCAGCTGTGATTTGCCACAAAGGGGTCCAAAGACTTTCTGAATGCACCACAACAGAAGAAAAGCCACTTGATGTATTCAGGCCTAGTGGGGCTTATCTAGGGACTGGCATGTGACTCCCTGTGCTCCTCCTAGGCTTTTATTTTGTAAAGTGTATGCTGGGTTTGGAGTCGCTTTGTTTCATGTTGAGCTGATGGTGAGGGTCCACATGGTGTTTGTAATTTCATTAATGTGCAGAGCTCAGGACTGACATAAAGCTGAGCAGGACACACCCGAACAGCCAACGTGAGATATCAAATCCAAATGATTTCCTCTCCCTTCTAACTCTCACTTTCTCATAATCCAAAGTTAAAAAGTGACGCCTTTTTCTTTCTTTTTTTTTAACATTTCCTCAGCTTTTATGTTACTCAAATTGTGCAGCTCTACCTTTTTTCCTGAGGCTGGAAGGTTCTGGTAAGGAGGTTCAAACGAGAGCTGATGTAATGTGTTTTTGTAAAATTATTTAAAAACAAATAGATGTTACCTGTTAGGGCGTGCGTCTAGGCCAGCGCTCTCTCCTGGAAGCCATCTGAGGCCCTGCAGTCTCCGCCAGTTGACTCCTCGATCTACAGATAGAAGAATTCCTACCATTGACAGTGAGACAGACCAAAGCCAAATCCTCGGCACCAAAAGCACACAGGAACAGGAGACACTGAAAACACAGCGTCGTCCTTGAAAAGATAAAAATGAATAAAGGCAGGAATAGCCCTGGTTTTGGGATATCTGACAGCCATCTGACTTCCACTGCAGGCTTCCTTTGCTGAAGCACACGCTTAGGAGTGCCTGGCCTGTCTAATCACAGGTTACATTCAAAGTACAGATGGCGCTGCGCTTCATGTCTTCTCCTGAGGTTTTCAGTGGTAGCCTTAATTTACTTTACCTTATCAAGTTGTGGACAGTGGTGGTGGTGCATGGCCATGACTGCCAGTATCCCACTTTGTCATAGCGCTCTGCATGTCACCATTGACAACAATCAAACAGGGTTTTGTCTTTGTTCTCACTCAAAGTGACAGTATGGAATAGCAGTAAGAGGCCCGGGACAGGAGACGTACAGTTGTGCTTGAAAGTTTGTGGACCCTTTAGAATTTTCTATATTTCTGCATAAATATGACGTAAAACATCATCAGATTTTCATTCAAGTCCTAAAAGTAGATAAAGAGAAACCAGTTAAACAAATGAGACAAAAATATTATACTTATCATTTATTTATTAAGGAAAATTATGGAATATTACATATTTGTGAGTGGCAAAAGTATGTGAACCTTTGCTTTCAGTATCTGGTGTGACCCAACCCCTTACTAAACGTTTCCAGTAATTTTAATTGTTAAACTGTTAATTCCTGCACACCGGCTTGGAGGAGTTTTCGCCCATTCCTCCGTACAGAACAGCTTCAACTCTGGGATGTTGGTGGGTTTCTTCACATTGACTGCTCTCTTCAGGTCCTTCCACAACATTTCGATTGGATTAAGGTCAGGACTTTGACTTGGCCATTCCTAAACATTCACTTTATTCTTCTTTAACCATTTTTTGGTAGAACGACTTGTGTGCTTAGGGTCGTTGTGTTGCTGCATGACCCACCTTCTTTTGAGATTCAGTTCATGGACAGATGTCCTGACATTTTCCTTTAGAATTCTCTGATATAATTCAGAATTCATTGCTCCATCAATGAAGGCAAGCCATCCTGGCCCAGATGCAGCAAAACAGGCCCAGACCATAATACTACCACCTCCATGTTTCACAGAAGGGATGAGGTTCTTATGCTGGAATGCAGTGTTTTCCTTTCTCCAAACATAACGCTTTTCATTTAAACCAAAAAGTTCTCATCTGTCCACAAAACATTCTTCCTTTAGCCTTCTGGTTTGTCCACGTGATCTTTAGCAAACTGCAGACGAGCAGCAATGTTTCTTTTGGAGAGCAGTGGCTTTCTCCTTGCAACCCTGCCATGCACACCATTGTTGTTCAGTGTTCTCCTGATGGTGGACTCATGAACATGAACATTAGCCAATGTGAGAAAGGCCTTCAGTTGGGGTCCTTTGTGACCTCGCCGACTATTACACGTGTGCCTTGCTCTTGGACTGATCTTTGGTGGTCGACCACTCCTAGCGAGGGTAACAATGGTCTTGAATTTCCTCCATTTGTTCACAATCTGTCTGACTGTGGATTGGTGGAGTCCAAACTCTTTAGAGATGGTTTTGTCACCTTTTCCAGCCTGATGAGCATCAACAACTCTTTTTGTGAGGTCCTCAGAAATCTCCTTTGTTCGTGCCATGATACACTTCCACAAACGTGTTGTGAAGAGCAGACTTTGATAGATCCTGTTCTTTAAATAACACAGGGTGCCCACTCACACCTGATTGGCATCCCATTGACTCGAATTTCACCTTCAGACTAACTGATCATCCGTGAGGTTCAAATACTTTTGCCACTCACAAATATGTAATATTCCATAATTTTCCTTAATAAATAAATGATAAGTATAATATTTTTGTCTCATTTGTTTAACTGGTTTCTCTTTATCTACTTTTAGGACTTGAGTGAAAATCTGATGAAGTTTTAGGTCATATTTATGCAGAAATATAGAAAATTCTGAAGGGATCACAAACTTTCAGGCACCACTATAAATTGCAAGTAAAATCATACAATCAACTCACATGGGTACATTCTGTATTATATAGACAGTATGTTACCCTGAACATGTGTGAGGACAGTGCAATGCCACACTGGTACGATGAGCTGTGAAATCCACGAATCCCTGGAATTTTCACATTATGCTTTGCAAGCCCATCAGGTCTCAAAAAGACAGGCTCAGACTTTCAAGACTTTGACTAAAGAGAGCCACACAGGAGATAAGGTGGGGGAATCACAGAGAGGGACACTGGAAGTGTGACCTTGAGTTTAGAAACAGCACTAGATGTGGCCAGCTTCCGTAACTGTTACTTTATGAGGCGTTTCCTGTTGCTATAACAGCAGGCAGGTGATTCTTCTGAAAGTGCAGCTGTTGATCATCCATCCATCCATCCATTTTCCAACCCGCTGAATCTGAACACAGGGTCACGGGGGTCTGCTGGAGCCAATCCCAGCCAACACAGGGCACAAGGCAGGAACCAATCCTGGGCAGGGTGCCAACCCACCGCAGGACACATACAAACACACCCACACACCAAGCACACACTAGGGCCAAGTTAGGATCGCCAGTGTGGATCATTCATTGTTAAATAAACGTGCCCGTTATCAGACTTTGGTCTCATTCATTGTTTGCGTCTCAGTCTTTCCATCTCGTGTTTGTTACAATATTATTTTTCATGTTGTTTTGCGAAGTGGTTACAATTACGTGCAACATAGTGCAATATTCTCCCTTAGTATTTTTTCTTCTTCTTCCTCTTCTTGTTTTTCTGTTACTACTTTGGTGGTTATTTTTATCTTTGTGGTGAAGCTTTAGTTTTAGTATCAAAAAACTACAAAATGTCATCATGAATTCCAATAAAAATACAAAATGGCTTCAGGAGTGCCAGCTTGCAGCTTGGGTTACCATAAAATTGTGACGACACTCGTTCTCAAACCTGAACTCCTACTCCTAACTGAGAGTAGTTGTAGGACACTTCATAAATACTTTGTCATGTCCAACTTTGTACTTTTAGTATAAATTGTTATCACAGTCTGACTTTTAGTGGAATTCCTACAAGTAATCCTGAGACCCTTGATATATACATGCACAAGTCCATAATTTATGACAAGTTTACAAACCAAAAGAATCGGAAACAATGCTTACAAAATCAAAAAAAAAAAACAGTGAGCAAATAAGAGAAGTGCATGGCAATGGGAACACACTAATGAGGTATAAAACTGCAGCTTATGTAAGGGTGGTGAGCCTGCCCCTTAAGGCTCAACACACATAGGACACGGAATGTCATGTCATCTTCTAAGTGGCTTAGTCCTGAACAGGCTCATGCAGGGTGCTGCAGCCAATTCATGTTAGTGTAGGACACGAGGCAGGAACAAACCCTGGATAGGACGCCAGTCTATCACAGGGCAAACACGCACACACACACACACACAATAATCATATTCTATGGCCAATTTATCCTCGCCAGTGCACCCAACCTTTGGACAAATGATAACGAAGTGGAAGTAGAAGATAAATACATGAACTTAACTACACAAAATAATACAAAGAAGCAAAATCATTATTAGAAATATAATCCATAAAAGAATCAGCCAGTCAGTCATGGTCCAACCCGCTATATCTTAACACAGGGTCACGGGGGTGTGCTGTAGCCAATCCCAGCCAACACAGGGTGCTGGGCAGGGCGCCAACCCACTGCAGGGCACACACACACCCTCACTAGAGACAATTTAGGATCGCCAATGCACCCACCATGCTTTGGACTGTAGGAGGAAACCCACGCAGACACGGGGAGAACATGCAAAGTCCACCCAGGGAGGACCTGGGAAGCAAACCTGGGTCTCCTTACTGCGAGGCAGCCGCGTTACCACTGTGCCACCCCCATAAAAAAACACATAAAGAAAAATAAAGTAATAAAATGAATAGAAAAGTAGCTTAAACCAGACCCTGGCTATAATATTACACTATGGAGGTTTTTCTCCAAAGCCTCAGGTTTTCCAGCTGATCCCAAGTTTGTGTGTGTCAGGTAAACTGGTGTGAATGTGTGTTCCCTAAGGTGGTCTCCAAATGATACCCATGATGGAATTACATCTTATATTTCAAGTTCCAGAAGAGGTCTAAGGACCCCTTTAAATCCATCACTGTGAGTTTGTCAGCAGAACCTTCATGTGTGCCATGGCAATGAGGTGCTGGTTTGCATTCGTAGTGGTGTCATTAATGAACTCCAAGGTCAGGTTTCGTGAAATTTTTTAAGTGTAGCCCAACAGAGAATGCAATACTGATAGCTGATAAATATTAATGAGGAGCTTTAAAGCTGACATCGCCGGTACAAATAAACCTTCTTGCCTCACAAATTATTCATATTTGTCAGGCTACCTTGACATTGCAGTTGAAGCGGCCTTTTTAGAAGTTAAAAGGCACGATGTTGCCAGACTTCCTATTACCCCCAGCTGCTACGTTCATTCATGTTCTTAATGCACAATTTTCTGTATTGTAGAGACAAGGGATGAACATTTTGATAACATTTCATAATTGATGGTAAACCCACTTCCATTAATAACCGTTAATTGTTGAAATTATACACTTAATAACAGATAAAATAATGCAAAGAACTGAGATTCTTTGTGCTGGGAGTCCACAGTCATACAGTTGGTGACAATGGTGGGATTTGCACTGTGGATGGGTGGAGTGTAGTGGTGGAGAGACGGCTCAACTAACGTTAGCAGGAGGCACTCTGCTCCCAGTGTTCACAAAGGGCACTTGTGTGGCTAAGACTAGGAGTTCTCCAATTAGCACATGATGTGAGGAGTCCAATGCTGAGCCAGACATCGCAGATGTGCAGCTGATCACTGGCAGATCTCCATAGTGAAAATCTGTGAACTGAGATGCTGTGGTGGTGTGAGTCCACAGCAACGCACCACTGCTTACAATTCCCAGCATCCTAAGTAAGTGTTTCAGCCATGGGGTCTCAGGACATACAACTGCTGAATTGACACATAGAGACACCCAGGAGGGGACAGCACATCTCTGCTAGGGGTCAACCTTCAGTTAGTGGGGAGTTTTCTTGCCATCATTCCACCTTTTCAAAGTACAGTATTTGCAGTAAGAATAAAGTGAATATAATGTGGTTCATTTTAGTTTACATTTTTTGTTTTAGTGAAGGCCAGTGATATTGCTTCACTGTTATTTTATTGATAAGTCTGAAATGTTTTTCTGTAAAATAAATAAAACAGCATTTTGCATTTTTGCCAGTATTTCTGTGAAGTACAGTTGTGCTTGAAAGTTTGAGAACCCTTTAGAATTTTCTATATTTCTGCATAAATATGACGTAAAACATCATCAGATTTTCACTCAAGTCCTAAAAGTAGATAAAGAGAAACCAGTTACACAAATGAGACAAAAATATTATACTTGTTCATTTATTTATTAAGGAAAATGATCGAATATTACATTATAAAAAAAATGTAATATTTTTGTCTACTTTTAGGACTTGAGTGAAAATCTGATGATGTTTTACGTCATATTTATGCAGAAATATAGAAAATTCTAAAGGGTTCACAAACTTTCAAGCACAACTGTAACAACTTGCCCATTGCATACAAAATCGCGATGGTGAATGGCAACAAGAACAGAACTCATTTGTAACCTGAGGCCCACCATCATACCAGTGTCTACCAGTACCATACAGTTTTTTTTTTTAGTATACCATGATGTGAATTTTTGGCCATACAGCCCACTCCTAAAGCCACATGACTTAAAGTAAGTCTCTATTAGGCAATAAAATTCCTGAAATAGATTTAGTTGTGTAATTGAGTAGCTGTCCCTCACGGCTCTGCTCATGTAGTAGTGAAACAGGACCAACTTTAAAATTCAATAAAAAAAATGTAAAAATGTAATTCTGGCTAAGCGGAAGGTACTCTGATGGGAGAGCGTCCCCCACGTGGGGAGAAAAGCAGATGGCCGTGATATCTCTGGCAATCAGCAGCTACCCTCTAAAACACATGGAGCTCTGATCTCCTTTTCAGAAACGTCATACGTTACTCCTTAACACTCTCTAGATAATAATGTCTGCTGAACAAATAAGAATCATCAGCTAAGTGGAGGCAAGCAAAGTACATTGTAACATGTGGTGACAGGTAGAGCGACATGAACGGAGGCTGTCGTATTAGTGAAGAGGGCCCCACCCCACTCCCCTCAGCCCACTACGTCTCTCTTGGATTCGCACAAATAAATCGGTGCTGCAAGCAAACTCTGCCCCTCAGCCACAGCACAGTCCTACAAAGCAAAACAAACGGCACAGTGCTCTCCTCACCACCACTACTCCTCCCGATTCTGGCTTCCCGAAGTGGTGGCTTCTGGTTCCTTTTATAGTCCTCCCAGAAGTGCTCCAGGTGCTTGATTGCCCATTTCCGGTTGCACATCCGGGTGTGACTGAAGAACCGCCCAGATGGGCTCAGGAACCCTTGTAGCACCCCCTGGTGGCCACCTTGGGTCCCAACAGGGCTGTGGAGGAATCTATCTCCCATGGAGCCCTGCAGGAATCTGACGCACCACTGCTACCCAGGGGGGCTGCCATCTAGGGACCCGAAGGAGATTTTGTGCAGCCCATGACTGTTCCCCCGGATTATATGCAGAAGGGCCGTCCGTCACACGGGGTATCTGAGTTTGAAACATAAACCCTTGTTTCACTATGTTTTTTTGCTCTTCTCAATTTCTGGATCTCTGTTCTTGATTATTTTATTTTTTTACTAATTTACTATGATTTCTGGTTCTCTTTTCGGTTTTGACGCTCAATCGTTTTGACTCCCAGTTTTGACCTTTTGTCCATTCCCTGGCTATGATTCTTCTGGTCATTTTTCATTTTTATTTTACGGTCCCTTGTGAGGTAGAACAACTTAAAAGGTAAAACTGAAAAGATTATACAAGAAAATTAAAAAAAAAATACTGGACATTACAGCAAGAGATCAAAAAAAAAGTATTTGAAAGGTCAAAAGAGAAAAAAATGGCTAGTAAAGCCAAAAAGAAACGACAAGCAATTTTTTGATTACAACTCCAGCAAAAAGAAAATGAAAGAGAAGTTAAGAGACCTCAGGGACACAACAGAAGAAATTATTGTAAATGAGAAGAAAATGGCAAACAGAGTGAAGGAATGTTTAACCCAAGTATTTGTAAAGGAAGAAACAAAAGGAATTCCCCATGCAGAAGTAAAAATGACAAGATGTGCTTCAAGCCCCGATAAGTTGAAGACTTACCAATCGTGTAAAGAAGTCAAACAAAATGACCCCTTTTATTAGCTAACTAAAAAGATTATAATATGCAGGCTTTCGAGGCAACTCAGGCCCCTTCTTCAGGCAAGATGGAATCAATCGTATAGAAAGAAATGAAAGACGTCAGATTTGAGCTGTCACTTGAGAACGGAGAGAAATACCAGAGGACTGGAAAGCTGCAAATGTGACTCCAGTCTCCAAGAACGGAGACCAAATGAATCCTACTAATTACAGACCAATAAGTCTTATTTCTGTCCCATGTAAAATTATGGAAACCATTAAAAGAAATCAAGTAGAAAAGTCCATCCATTATCCAACCTGCTATATCCTAACTACAGGGTCACGGGGGTCTGCTGGAGCCAATCCCAGCCAACACAGAGCGCAAGGCAGGAAACAAACCCCGGGCAGGGCACACACACACACACCTGGGACAATTTAGGATCAGTAAAGCACCTGACCTGCATGTCTTTGGACTGTGGGAGGAAACCCACGCAGACACGGGGAGAACATGCAAACTCCACGCAGGGAGGACCCAGGAAGCGAACTCAGGACTCCTAACTGTGAGGCAGCAGCGCTACCCACAGCGCCACCCCAATTAGAAAAGTCCCTATATGAAAATAAGATACTGTATATACTCACGGATAAGTTGGGACTTTTTTTTACTGTATAATTTCTGGTATTTTATAATGTCGGGTGTATAAATCGAATGCAGAAAACTCACGCTGTTGGTTCAAGAGATTACGATATGCTAACACCGACCTGAGAGAGTCACCACGGAGCACACAGCCTTTTGTTTCCTATGTGGGTGTGACAATGCGCTGTATCAGCGTGCACTCCTAACCTCTCTCTGTCTCTCTACTGTGCCTATGTGACCACACAGAATACCCAAACTATTCTGAAGCGAGGTTTGCTCTGATTTGTGTTTTTTGTATCTCACACCCTCATACACCTTTATCATGAGAGTATTCCTTATCTGCGATCAGAAGAAAATATGAAGCTGGTTTTAAATGAAACATCATTGTAGTAGCGAAAGAAACTGGTAACTGCGCTGCTGCAACAAAATTCGATGCGTCTGAGAAACTGATGAGAGATTGGAGGAGGCAAGAAGATGTAAAAAAAAAGATGAAGTGTCGCCTTTTTGAGCGGGCGTATAAGTCAGGCTCTGATTTTGTGATCAATTTTTTGGGTTTCAAGACCTGACTTATACATGAATATATACGGTACTAAATAACCGCCAGCATGAGCTTATAAGAGGAAAATCTTGCTTAGCCAATCTTAGATTTTGTTTTTGAACAGGAAACTGCAGTTGTTGAGAAAAGCAAAGCCTGCGACAGAATTGGCTTCAAATCTCAAAAAGCCTTTGCCTCGGTAATCACACACTAAAGATTCTTTCTGAAACGAAAAGCTGTTGGCATCAGAGGCAACCTACAAAACTGGAGCTCGAGTCGGTTAATTGGCAGGAGACAAAGAGTACAGATAAGAGGAGGATGGGAGCATCAGTGGGGTCCCTCGGAGGTCTGGTTTTGTTCCGTTTATTTCGGTGTAGTGAGTTGTGAAATCCACAGATTATACTAATGCTGGAGGCACAGCAGACACTGAGGAGGACAAGCTTCAGAACTGGGCCAACACTTAGAAAATGGAGTTCAATGAAGAGAAGTGAAAAGTGAAAACGTCAATAAGAAATACAAGATGGAAGGTGCTGAGCTACAGGAAACAACCTCTGAAAATGATATACTGGGTTATGTTGGCACAGTGTTTTCATCGTCTAAGTGAGGTGCAGAAGGATTTTAAAAGGCGGGTTATATCATAAAAACTGTTGAGTATAAACCAAAGGACGCTATGCTTAGACTATATAGTGCACTAGTAAGACCACATCTGGAGTTCTGTGTGTAGTTGTGGTCACCACGGTACAAGAATGATAAAGCTGTATGGAGGAGAACAACCAGGCACATCCCTGCTCTGACAGACTCCGAGAATTAAACCTGTTTAGTCTCAAGCAAAGGAGACAGCATGAGGATCTCATCCAGGTCTTCAAAATTCTCACAGGCATTGATAAAGAAGATCAAGCAGATTGGTGGATCAAATACTTGAAGACATCACTGGAAATTATTGGAATGTGCATTTAGGATCGAAGCCAGGAAGCACAGCCTACTGAGTCATGGAGTTGAAGCAGAAACTTCGACAACTTTTAAGATCTGGATGAGAGGGGGGCAGCTTATGAGCAAGCAACAAATGAACTGAATGGTCTCCTCTTATCTGCCAAATTTCTTATGTTTCTTCTTGAAAATGCTTTGAGGTGGGAGTCGAACAATCCAGAGAACACAATGCTACCTGAATTCCCCCAACTTGTGACACAATGCTCAATTTTAACTCAGTCAAACATCTTAAAATTTAAGAATTAAAAAAGTATTATGAATAAAAACAAGAGGGAGAAAATAAAGGGTTGGGGTCCAGCCAACTTCACATATGATGCAAATTGTATACGATGGTGGAGTTGTGTGTCCTTCTGCAACTCCATTCACGCTAAGGGATTTGTTTCATCCGAGCAGAGCTCTGTACTCCTCAGTCTTGAGGTTGGTCTGAACGTCGACTTGTGGCAGTCCTGTTGTTAAAATATCCTGCGAGACCACTGGGATCAGACTGAAGGAGGCGTCAGTGGGTTGTGCCTTCCTGGGCACATGTGAAAGAAGAGAGACCCTTAGCAAACACGTTTCCCCAGACACTGGTGAGTGTCACCTGTCAGGCAGAAATGGCGATTTTGGTCTCAAATAGTATTTGGAGTGACTTGATACACTTCTCATTTCCTGAAAGAACAACAACATTTATTTCTGTCGCACATTTTCATACAAATAATGGAGCTCTCTAGGAAAAGAGAAATAAAAGACAAAGTAAGAATTAAAATAAGACGACAACACTAATTCACATAGAATAAGAGTAAGGTCTGATGGCCAGGGAGGACAGAAAGAACAAAAAAAAAACTCCAGACGGCTGGAGAGAAAAAATAAAATCTGCAGGGGGTCCGAGACCGCCCAGCCCCCTCTGGGCATTCTACCTAATGTAAGTGATCAGTCCTCTTTGTATTCAGGGTTCTCATGGAAGAACTTGATGATGATGGTCATGTAGGCTTCTGGCCTTTAATCCATCAATGTAGGAACATCACGGTGCTTTGATTAGGTGGAGGTGGCGCAGGTCGCCATCACAGAAAACCGGGAAAAGAAACAGTAGGGCTTAGTACGGATTTTAAAGCCACCATAAATAGTTATTATAATGAATTGAACATACAGAGCATCAGGGTATAACTACAATGAAGTTATGAGAAGGCCATGTTAAAGTAATGAGTTTTTAGCAGTTTTTTAAAGTGCTAAAAAGGAAGTGACAGCTTATCTTTAATTGCATTCTGTGCAAGTCAAATAGCAAATTAATAAACTGGGGTAATACGAGGTCAAAGATTTGACTGCCGATTCACAGGAATGAAACAAAGTGGGCAGGAAAATGCACAAAAGCCCCAGAAACTCCTAATACACAAACGCAGCATCCAATGTTTAACTTCTCTTCCAACTGGCCGCAGGGTGGCTTGAACTTCCACTAAATGAGCAGTAATGCCACTTGGGCCACAAGCAATAGGCGGCCCCCATTTCAAAGAAACTGCAAAATGCCAGAGTCAAACCGAGGAAAAAAAAAAAGACCTTGGAGCTGAACGGCTTCAGAAGATAGCAGGAGGTGACCTGCCGCCTACTAATTTCACTGTCTTTGGTTTGTCTACACAGCAATTTCTGTGCACTGTTTTATGTGACATTTTCTAAACAGCATTGTCTCTTTTTCTCTGAAGACGCAAGGTTATAATACACGGGCAATTATCACAGCAGCGAGCAGCCATGTAATCATCAAAAGGCCACAAGAGACAACAAAGTGGAGTGTTCACAGCGTGCGTCACGCTTCATTCCTTACAACCAAGGCTCATGTACCCGCGCGGCAAAGTGCCACAGACCTTTGATATGCCGACATGGGCTGCAATGTGTGCATCATAACAGAAAAACAGTGTGACCAAAAAGAAAGAAATGTGCTTCAGATGACAACGAAACCTGCCCTTTAACGCCACAGGTGCCCACAGCCTGTTTACATTTATTCTTTCTTTCTTTCTTTCTTTCTTTCAATGCTGTCCATAAGGCCAGGTGTATACTTCTCGTGACGCATGCTCCAGTGGACGCTTCTGCTACGCAAGTGTTGAGCCGTTTATACTTCCACGCATACTTTACGTAAATCTGGAAGATTCTGCCAAGTGGCAGTGCAAGATATCATCACAACGAGAAAACATTCGGCTTTGCTGTGTTGTGAATTGCCTAAAACATCCATTGAATTCCGAGGACACCTTGCCACATTATCTCTGAAAAGGATGATTATGTCCATCAATCCGGGGATGTTCCTATTCCAGCAAGCACTGGGCATGAGAAAGACGGAGCATCAGCTCATCGCAAGGTGAACACAAGCAGGCACACACACTGGCGTCATTTCATCATCACCAAATCCCCAAACCTTCATGTCTTTGTAAGGAAACCGGAGCCCGCGGTGGAAACCCAGCAGGGAACACCAGGGACGTGACTCCCTACTGCGAGACAGCAGCACTACCGCCCTGCCACCGTGTCACCCCCAAATGTGTAATTATTAACAGTATTCATTATTTAAATGAAGTTTACGACTTATCTGTAAAATATAACATAAATACTTTAATGCATTTCATCATGTAAATGATATCAGGATTCTAAATGTGCAGAGAGCTGGAATATCATCAATGTAACGTGTCGTGTGTGGCGATTGCTGCTGTCAGGTCAGGTGGAAGCCCCAGAAGTGCATAGCAATTAACAGCTGGGACGGTTTTAAGATGACGTTTACAACGATCAACTTTGATATTAAATTAAACTACGAAGTGGTTAAATTGGACATTTAGAGATTAAAGCTGAAATTTCCACTTTAATCACAAAAGAGACCTTTTCACTGTGCCCTTAATTTTTTTCTCTGTGGCTCAAATATGCTGCCATTCATTCTGATGCTGTTGTGAAGGTAAAAAAAAAGATGGTATGTGAGACTTTTAAAATGTATCGTGTCATTATGATGGGGAATATGCGACGCTTGGATATAAAAGCACCACCAAAGCATTTATATGTCGGCATTTTGCTTCACCACATCGAACCATTCCTCAAACACCCAAGCAGGCACATTGAACCCTGAGGATCCGCACAGGGTCTTTCTGTCACATGTAGACAGTAAGCAGAGGCTCTGACGTCACATTCTGACTTTATCACACTGCGCCCCCCGACGTTTTGCTGGTACTGCAACTCGTGCAAGCATCACGTTAATTTCTGAGGACCTGCTGAAAGTTCACGTCAAATGAATGCTGGGAACGCGTGGCAGCAATGATGTGTGTGTGTACGCCTTCTGAGCATGAAGTATAAACAAGCCCTTAAAAATTCCTTCTCAACGCTTTGAAATCGCCTCCGTTTTTTTTTTGTCTGGTGCTTCCTAACTGACCAGCATGAGAATATCCATGCACACATGATATACCGTTCAACTCATCTTGATGTCGGATTGTGGAAGATGTCATGCTTTTGGGGGTTCCCCTACTATTTTTGTCACTGTAGACCAAAAACATTCTAATTTTTAGGCCATTTTTGGACCATATTTTGTGCAGGAAGTGACCAACAGGTCAACCAATAAGTAGGTGTCTTCGACAGAAATGATCAGTAGGACTTGAAGTTGTGCAGGACAGCACATCTGCTGTCCCCTGGGGTTTGCCTCCTAATGGGACATGAGAGAGTTCAGAGGTATGTGGAGTGTCATTTAATGCTATTTCATGGTTGCTGTTCAGGAATATGATCATGTTTTTGATATTTGATTCTTTGATGGTGGTCCTCACCATCTAAGAGCCAGTCTGATAGGGTTAAAAATAACATAAAACATAAGCATGTGGGGTATCGTTTTAGACTAGTTCAAGGTCAGTGATTATGAATATGTGGTTATTTTTTGATGTTTGGTCCATTATTTTTGGTGTAGCCCTCTATGAACCTCCATCAGAAAGTGAAAAATGACAAATTTGTATTATAATGAAGAATATTTAGACTTTAAACATTTCAATTGAAACACACACCTTAATAATTCAAATATCTGACACATCCTTTCTTGTTTATTATGTAAGTCCACCTCACAAAGTAAATCATTATGTTTCAACTCATATGTTAGAAATGCAGTTCCCAATTCAGACTACAATTACAACTTTTATTTATAGAGCGCATTCTGATTCAAATAATGAGCTTAAAGTGCTTTACAAGATGCCAAAGAAGTAGTTACAGGCCGTGACCACAAGGGGGTGTATGTTGAGAATAAAGTTGACGTGTTGACTTTATTCTCGACATTTCCACTTTAATCTCGAAGTTTATGTCAAGATTAAACTTGTCATATTGACTTTATTCTCGTAGTTTATTTTGTCATTAAAGTAAAACGTCGTAAACGTCATTTGGGAATCAATGTTTAATTCAGGGCTGTGGAGTCGGCAGATAAATCCTTCGACTCCGACTCCATTTCCGACTCCTTAGTTTCCGGTTCCTCTGACTCCGACTCCTCTGTATTTAATCTGCTAATATATTTTCCATGTTGATTGAAGGAAGGCAACATACACATCGTCATTTAACCACAGAACTACTGGCTAGTTTGCAGACTCTCTACCGTATTGGCCAGTTTAAGGCCCTGAACACCCATCAGGCCACAGCACACACCTCCACCTCCATCATTACACTTGTCTACACTCACATGACCTTGTTAAACACATTAGATCTGAAATCAAATGGAAACCCTTTTTGTAACGTACCATAATCCAGATTCTATACACTATGTGAACGTCAGGTTGTATAATCGCTCAGCTGAACTTCACACTAGTAGTAACACAACTACACGCTCGGCTTTATTCTTACATCAGAGGAGTACTTCATTAGGATTATTGTTTGTGAAATGGGACATTTGAACTTGCTGTATTTTTTTCATTACAATTTAAATTTATTAGGAGTTGGAGTCTGTACATTTTTGCCAACTCCGACCCAAAATTTTTCTGACTCCTCGACTTCAGCTCTGACTCCACAGCCCTGCTTTAATTTACCAGATTTTCTCAAACTCCATCATAAGTAATGTATAGCTTTGTGTTAAGTATTCCCTGACCCAGGTTACTTGGTACATGCTACCTAAACTGACTTCCTCTCTTCCTTTCCTCGACTTTATTCTCGACATACACTTTTTTTTCTTCACTATGTCTGTAAGTGTTTTCTTCTCCGTGGCCCTAATACACGTCCATACCTGAGAGAGTAACCACGGCACACGCTGCCTTTTTTTTCTATGTATTGTGCCTACGTGACCACACGGTGATACCCGAACAATTCCGAGGCGACGTTTGCACTGTTTTCTGTTTTTTGTATCTCACACCCTCATACACTTTTATTGTAAGAGCCTCCCTTATCTACGATCATAAGAAAATATGAAGCTGGTTTTAAATTAAAATTCGTTGAAGTGGCGAGAGAAATTGGTAGCTGCGCTGCTGCAACAAAATTCGATGCGTCTGAGAAACTGATGTGAGATTGGAGGAGGCAAGAAGATGTGAACAGGCGTATAAGTCGGTCTGATTTTATGATCGATTTTTTGGGTTTCAAGACCCGACTTATACATGAGTATATACAGTAGTATGCAAAAAAAAAAAATAATAAAGCAAACGTAACATAAGAGTGATGAGAGAGAGACTTTAAATATAAAATAGGTTTTTTTTCCTTCCAATGACAGTCCGTTGATAAACTCAGACAGACAAAAATGAAAAAACTCCATTTAAGCTAGAGGAATTCGAGGGGACCAAAAGACCACCCAGCCCACATTGGGTGTTCGTTCTGCCTAACATACAGTGAATGCTGTTAAGTCATTTTTTAAGGTTTTGTCTTAGAAGACGACACGAGGTCTGCCTGTTAGAAAGTCCAGAACCCCGTTACAGATGGTGGATGGCAGTCCAGAAGTGAGAAGCTCGTCTGTTGCTCTCGATGGTTTGTTTCACTGTGTTGAATGCAGAGCTGTAATCAGTAAATAGCATTCTCATGTCCTGTAGCTGCCATTGTTCTCAGGGTGTGGCTGTACTGACGGTGTCCTCTGTTGACCTAAAACTGACTGGCGTGATGCTCTGGATGTAAGTCATGGCCAGCCTTTTAAAGCACTTCATCACAACAGGAGTTGGGGCATTGAGACAAGTCACCATGCTCTTCTTCACAGTGCCCACCAGAGCCAGCAGCCATCCCACCTGCACTTCAGAACATGTCCTCCACCTGAAGCTAAGCATGTTTGGCCCGGGCCAGCACTTGCTTGGGAGACCATCTAGGAAAAGCTAGGGTTGCTGCAGGAATAGGTGTTTGAGAGGCCAGCAGGATAATAATAATAATAATATTAATATTGAGTGACATTTATATCACACTTTTCTTGCTGCTCGAAGCACATAGACAGAGGAAAACCACTTCAAGCACCACCAATGTGTAGCATCCACCTGGATGATGCAGCAGCAGCCATTCTTGCGCCAATATGCTCGCCACACATCAGCTGTTACCTGGTGAAGGGGTGAGAGATGGTTGGCCAGTTAGAGTCAGGTGGTGATGATGGGGCCATGTACCTCGATGTCGTAGCTAAATTGCCTGGTCATTCTGGTAGATGCTGCCCATTGGTGCTTGTTGAAGTGGCTCCCTCCTCTCGATGTAAAGTGTTTTGAGTGTCTTGAATGTCGCCATATAACTGCAATTTCGTCTTCTTCCTCTTCTTCTTCATTGTTCTGAAGCAATTGGAGACTGTGGCATGTTCAAAGGACATTAAACAGGTCTGTAAAGACGCCCGCCAGCACTGGTGAACAAGTTCAGAGTATACGCCCAAGGAGTTTATGTGGATCCACAGCTTTCCATGGGTTTATTCTGCTCAGGGTCTTGCCCACATCCTCCACTAAAACCGTGAATGTTCAAAACCGCCAGCCCATTCTTCTGTCAATGAACTCGTCAGACGGTGTGACGTAGCTGCTCAATCCTCCCCTGATTTTGTTCTGAATGTCTGTAATCGTTTGCAGTTCCGGCCACGGGGGAGGTATATTTTGGGGGGGGGTCTTCGGGGTGGGTCTTCCTTCCGATTCTTTTCAGAGATCGTTTAACCACAGCCAATCCCTCAGGGGTTAGGAGGATCCCCATGTGAGACACCTCTCTATGTTCAGGCCTTTGTTCAAGGACTGCCAATGGAGACTCCGCTAGCACACATACTCTACTCTGAGCACTCTTCAGTGCATGTACTGTCATGTGAAAAAGTAAGTGCACCCCATGACAAGTTTTGTCTTGATCCGATCTTCATTTCAACATGATCTACACATAAAGGTGACATAACTGAAAGAAAGCAATGAATCATGTAGATATGCTGTTTCCTTCTGTGGGTAAAATAAGCCCACCCTTGGCTCTAATATCTGTTTAGCAGATTGTTCAAATGGGCAAATTTTAGTCTTGCCCTGATGTTCTCCTATTGTCCTTCTGGCACACCTTCCATACAGATCTTAATTTGTGCCGCCTCTTCCTAATGGTAGACTCATGCACTTTGACATCAAAGTGGCAAGAGCTATCTGAAGGTCCCGTGGTGAATTTCTGAGCTTCTTAGAGACTTGCATTCTGCTGTTGGGTTGAACTTCCTGTGGAGGCCTGGCCTGGACAAGTTGGCAGTTGTTTGAAAACTTTTATCACCTGTGGATGATCTTCTGGACAGTGAAGTGTATCTAGAGTGATCTAGTGTATCTAGAACTTTCCTTGTGGTGGCCTCAGACAACCTTGGTGCCTTGACATTGCTTCCATTGATACTCCTGGGACAGGGTGGCTTGTTATCTGTCGGTCTGGTTGACTCCTTCTTTATTAAGTCCATCAGGCGAACAGGTGTGTCCTCGGGTTATCTCTTGGGGCCTGCAGTCTTTTTTAAGTGCTTTATTTAAAACAACAAGACCACCACAAAGCATTGCTTGTTTCTTCCGCACTAGATGCTCTCTGTTGCTGAGGTTTCTTGCTTCCATCTTGGTATCCAGCTGCTCTCTTCAGGGACAGACATAGCAGACTAGGCTGCTGTCCCACTAACCATGAAGTCTGGCATGGCCCCACCACACCGTTTTTGAACTTTTTAAACCACACGTGGTCACTTCAACTGTCACAATGAGTCTGCTTGCTTAAGGTCAGCCAGGAGTAATAAAAACTTTGTTCGGGTCACCGAAGTCCAAATAGATACCTGCGATGAAGGCCACGGACCAGAGCCTCCTAAGCTCCGTGTGCTCTTGCCCAAGCTGCATTTCAGCAGCATGAGTGGCTTGACGAGCTGGAGAGAAGGTAAGACAAGGAGAGCCCTTATACACACACAGTGTAGTGGTCACGTCTGGAGTTGTCTGGTTGCTATGGGAAACCAGACATGATGTAATTGCAGAGTGAACTTGAACTCCAGGGACTGGAAAATGGAGCAGTAGGCCAGAGCAATCAATGCCTTCTGCTTCTCTTCAAGATAGCAGCCATCGTCCATGCTGAGCTGGGAGTTGGAGACGGAGCAGAGGAAGTTGATGTTATTTGATTTTATTTTTTTGTGTGTGTGATGGGATAGGTAGGCTGTTGAGATAACCAGTCTCCCACCGCATGGCTGTTTAGTGTTTCTTTTTTATTTTTTTTATTAATGTGCACTCCAAATTCTGTGTCTTTAATAAAAACTGGATTTAAAGGACACCAGAGAAAAAGAGAAAAGAATAACAGGATCCGAAGAATGAGAAAGTGCCAGTAAAAGTGGCTGGTGGTCGGGTTGCCCTGTTTACACAAAGAGAACAGACAGACGATATCGCCAAAACGACATAAACGTCAGGCAGTAGACGACTTAGGTAGGTCAGTTATACGATCACTGCTCAGTAGAGCGGGTCTGTCTTGGCGGAGCTCCATCTTGTGGCCAGCTCAGTTCCAAATGAGACTCCTCCTTCAGGGGATGTCTGGCTTTTATAGGGTTCTGACTGGAAGAGGCGGGTCAATCACCCTCATTCAGCATCTTCTGTGATTTTGATTTTTGATTTCCTAATCCCAGAAGGGGGAAAGTACAGTGGATGAGAAAAGAGATGGTACTATTAGCAACAGCGCCACCTCTTGTCCCGTAGTGGTATTACATACCATGATGAGCCTGGAAGGTGGTCCTCTTAAAAGCATGTATCTGAGAGAGACAGAGAGTAAATCCTCCCTATCCACTGATTATGTACCCATGAATTTTCTTTTCCACTATGATAAAAATGTCACTCATTTCACAACACCAGCAGTCTAATTGAACCTGTCCACTGATACGGTCCTCACTGCAGACCACGGGATGGGGCAGGGATGAACAATCAGGGGTTATATTCACAGCCATGCACAGCAGAAAGAAAATTCCAAGAGGCCTATCATGCACGATCGAGTGATCAGATTCTGTTGTCACTCTTACTTTTGGATCTGACTCATCAGCCGTTTTTCTATCCATATGATGTTTTGTGAAAAGTGTTGTAATGCTTAGAAATGTTTTTTGGTACAGGCGATGGAAACGATAATTGTCGGTAATATTTTGCAAATATCAAAAAAACATTTTTGCTCTGTTTGAGCAGGTAAATTGCAAACAAAACTATAGTGGACACTTCTAAATCAGGAAGCATACTGCATTAACACATAAATCTGGTGACTTATGACAAGATTTTCGTGATGTTCCTCTCCTATAATAAAACAAACGCCTGCATCTTTCTATACCGTGCACTGTGACTTTGAAAACATTTCCTTTTGGGCACTCAGAACAAAAGAGGCAAATAATTTCATTTAAAATTAGGCTTGTATGTGCACAGGCTCTCTAGGTGTTCATAATACTTAGGGGTCTTGAGATGGTTCTGCAAACCGGTATACGGTAAGTCATGTGATGCTGTGAATACAGCAGTTCCATGAGTTATGCCTATTGGATGACATCCCAAGCTTCTCCTAGATGGCCTCTCATCCGAGAACTGGCCGGACCCAAATATGCTTAGCTTCAGGTGGATCACCAGTTCTGAAGGGCAAGTGGTATGTTGGATTTAGCATTACATGAAAAGAATGTGAAGAGGTAGTAGACCTTGGTGAGGGGCTTCCTAAACCTTCCAGCATGAGTCCTGACAACTCTGAATTAGATTAGTTAGAAAAGTTGTGAAAAGGTAAGTACAACCCACAGAAACTGTTGACTTTTTTAGTATATTTGAATAATTAAACATTTGATCTTCATTCAGACAGGCCTACAGATATAGGAAACAAATGACACATCACATTGACCTGGTGCCATCATTCTCATAATCTAAATGCACGAATACACAGATTTGTCACCTGGAAATAGTAAGTGCACCCCTACGTTTATCATCACTTCAAATTCAAAATGTTAGAATTAGGTGCTCTAGATGAGGTCCAATGATTAGAACATCTTTAGGGAGCCTGCAGGTGGACCTGACTGTCTTATTATAAAGATCAGATATTGAGGGTCTGGTGTTCTCTTTGCTATTGATGTATGTGGCGTCATCATCCCAAGGTCCAAAGAGCTATCTAAAGTCCACAGAAGAAAGGTTGTGGATGACTAAGAGTCTGACAAGAGATTTCAGAAGATCTCCAAATGATCTGAAATCAATCATCCTACTGTAAGAAAAATCATCTCCAAGTGGCGTAGATGTCAAATGACTGCTGATTTGTCCAGGGCTGACCAGCCCAGTGAATGCAGCTGGCCATTTGAAACTAGAAGATGAGATGTCTCAAAGGGATCCACAATTTCATTTTGAGATCTCCAGGTAACTCTTACAAAAGTTGGTGTCAAAGTGCAGTCTTATACATTCAGAAAGAGGTTGGCAAAAATTTGACCTGCATGTCAGGTGTGTCAAAAAAAGCCTTTGCCATCCAAAAAGAACATCAGAGGAAGACGACCACAGTTTGCCATTGAACATCGAGGTAAAGACCAGGCCTTCTGAAATAAGGTGCTCTGGACAGATGAGTCAAAGATAACACAGTAACAGACACGTTTGACACTATTTCAGAAGAACCTCATACCAGCTGTGAAGCTTGGTGGTGGAAATGTTCTGGTTTGGGGTTGCTTTGCTGCCTTGGGGTCAGGGCTGCTTGCAATCATCAAATCAACTATGAATTCAGCATCATATCAAAGTGTGCTTGAGGAGGATGTGAGGTGGCCATCCGTCCGAAAGATCAAGTTGAACCAGAAATGGACCTTTCGACACAATAATAATCGGAAGGACAATGGCAAAGGCACGAAGGAGTGACTCAGCAAGATGAAATGGGGGCTTATGGACTGGCTGAGTCACAGCCCTGATTGAAATGATGTGGGGGGATTTGCCATGGGCAGGACATGCAAAATAATCAACTAACATCTTGGAACTGAAGGAATTTTGCATAGAGAAGGAGAGGTCCAAAATATCACCGAGTTGATGTCACAGACTGCAAAACGCCTCCAAGGAGTCCTTTCTCCTGAAGGGGGGGCAATGCCATCTTCTGAGGCCAAGGGTGGACTCAGTTTTTTACCCTTTTTTATCTTTTGATAATTTTGTTGAAATAATGAATGAAAAGGCCATTTTTCCTTCTGTTATTGTTTGAATGGGTCCCTTTTATGTGGAGACACTAATCACCTGCTGTTTGCCTGTTCAAATATGTTGGAAAAGTCCATAGTTTCCATGAGGTGCACTTACTTTTTCACATGACTGCATGTGATAGAAAGATAGATGGTAAAGTCATTATGTATTACGGAAGTAGATTTGAAAGATGCTACGTAATAAGTGCATAGAAAGATATGAAAGGCTCTATATGATATATTTATGTGTATCTATACTAATAAAATGCAAAGCCCTCACTGACTGACTGACTCACTCACTCACTCACTCGTCACTAATTCTCCAACTTCCCGTGTAGGTAGAAGGCTGAAATTTGTAGGGGCTCATTCCTTACAGCTTACTTACAAAAGTTAAGCACGCTTTATTTGAAATTCTGACTGTCAACGGTCATAACACTCACAACGTCGCCATGTTGAACTTTCTTATTTATAGCCCCAGAAGGCGAAATTTGTTAGGCGGCTTCCCGCGCTAACAAACCGATGTAAGCACTTATTTTGATGGTATGACGCCACTGTTGGCCGCCATATTGAATTTTCCAACGTCACTCATTTTCCAACTTCCCATGTAGGTAGAAGGCTGATCCCATCTTCACGAAATTTGTTAGGTGGCTTCCCTGCGCTAACCAAAACCGATGTACGTACTTATTTCGGTGGTATGACGCCACTGTCGGCCGCCATATTGAATTTTCCAAACGTCACTAATTCTCCAACTTCCCGTGTAGGTAGAAGGCTGAAACTTCGCAGGCTCATTCCTTACAGCTTACTTACAAAAGTTAAGCAGGTTTCATTTCGTAATTCTACACATAACGGTCAACAACGTCCGCCATTTTGAACTTTCTTATTTATGGCCCCATCTTCACGAAATTTGGTAGGCGGCTTCCCTGCGCTAACCGAAACCGATGTACGTACTTATTTTGGTGGTATGACACCACTGTCAGCTGCCATATTGAACTTTCCAACGTCACTAATTCTCCAAATTCCCGTGTAGGTAGAAGGCTGAAATTTGGTACTTATTTCGGTGGTATGATGAGGAGAATGGGCCGACTGATTCAAGCTGGTAGAAGAGCAACTTTGACTGAAATAACCACTCGTTACAACCGAGGTATGCAGCAAAGCATTTGTGAAGCCACAACACGCACAACCTTGAGGCAGATGGGCTACAACAGCAGAAGACCCCACCGGGTACCACTCATCTCCACTACAAATAGGAAAAAGAGGCTACAATTTGCACAAGCTCACCAAAATTGGACAGTTGAAGACTGGAAAAATGTTGCCTGGTCTGATGAGTCTCGATTTCTGTTGAGACATTCAAATGGTAGAGTCAGAATTTGGCGTAAACAGAATGAGAACATGGATCCATCATGCCTTGTTACCACTGTGCAGGCTGGTAGTGGTGGTGTAATGGTGTGGGGGATGTTTTCTTGACACACTTTAGGCCCCTTAGTGCCAATTGGGCATCGTTTAAATGCCACGGGCTACCTGAGCATTGTTTCTGACCATGTCCATCCCTTCATGACCACCAGGTACCCATCCTCTGATGGCTACTTCCAGCAGGATAATGCACCATGTCACAAAGCTCGAATCATTTCAAATTGGTTTCTTGAACATGACAATGAGTTCACTGTACTAAAATGGCCCCACAGTCACCAGATCTCAACCCAATAGAGCATCTTTGGGATGTGGTGGAACGGGAGCTTCGTGCCCTGGATGTGCATCCCACAAATCTCCATCAACTGCAAGATGCTATCCTATCAATATGGGCCAATATTTCTAAAGAATGCTTTCAGCACCTTGTTGAATCAATGCCACGTAGAATTAAGGCAGTTCTGAAGGCAAAGGGGGTCAAACACCGTATTAGTATGGTGGTCCTAATAATCCTTTAGGTGAGTGTATATATATATATATATATAAATATATATATGTATAACATAGTTTACTGTCAAATAAAGCAAAGAGTATGCGACACATGTTCACCCTTATTTGGGCTCATCAGGCATACACACTCCACTGCTTCCCTTGCAGGGATTGAACCTCGGACGTCAGCGACGAAGCTCCTTTACGCGGCGCCACGGTGTGTAGTTGATTTATTTGACAGCCTGTAGATCAGAGTAATTACATTCATACCATACAATCAGATCGGGACTCAGAACACGAATGCTATGAATTCATAAATACAGTTGTGCTTGAAAATTTGTGAACCCTTTAGAATTTTCTATATTTCTGCATAAATATGACCTAAAACATCATCAGATTTTCACTCAAGTCCTAAAAGTAGATAAAGAGAAACCAGTTAAACAAATGAGACAAAAATATTATACTTGGTCATTCATTTATTGAGGAAAATGATTGAATATTACATATTAGTGAGTGGCAAAAGTATGTGAACCTCACGGATGATCAGTTAGTTTGAAGGTGAGGTGTCAGATGTCTGGTGTTTTCAATCAATGGAATGCCAGTCAGCTGTGAGTGGGCACCCTGCATTATTTAAAGAACAGGATCTATCAAAGTCTGCTCTTCACAACACATGTCTGTGGAATTGTGTCATGGCACGAACAAAGGAGATTTCTGAGGACCTCACAAAAAGAGTTCTTGATGCTCATCAGGCTGGAAAAGGTTACCAAACCATCTCTAAAGAGTTTGGACTCCACCAATCCACAGTCAGACAGATTGTGAACAAATGGAGGAAATTCAAGACCATTGTTACCCTCCCCAGGAGTGGTCGACCAACAAAGATCGCTCCAAGAATAAGGCACACGTGTAATAGTCGGCGAGGTCACAAAGGACCCCAAGGTAACTTCTAAGCAACTGAAGGCCTCTCTCACATTGGCTAATGTTCATGTTCATGAGTCCACCATCAGGAGAACACTGAACAACAATGGTGTGTATGGCAGGGTTGCAAAGAGAAAGCCACATTGTTGCTCGTCTGCAGTTTGCTAAAGATCACGTGGACAAACCAGAAGAATATTGGAAGAATGTTTTGTGGACGGATGAGACCAAAATAGAACTATTTGGTTTAAATGACAAGTGTTATGTTTGGAGAAAGGAAAACACTGCATTCCAGCATAAGGACCTTATCCCATCTGTGAAACATGGTGGCGGGAGTATCAGGGTTTGGGCCTGTTTTACTGCATCTGGGACATCAGTCCATGAACTGAGTCTCAAGAGAAGGTGGGTCATGCAGCAAGACAACAACCATAAGCACACAAGTCGTTCTACCAAAGAATGGCTAAAGAAGAATAAAGTGAATGTTCTGGAATGGCCAAGTCAAAGTCTTGACCTTAATCCAATCAAAATGTTGTGGAAGGACCTGAAGTGAGCAGTCAATGTGAGGAAATCCACCAACATCCCAGAGTTGAAGCTGTTCTGTATGGAGGAATGGGCAAAAATTCCTCAAAGCCGGTGTGCAGGAATGAGCAAAAGTTACCGGAAACGTTTAGTTGTAGTTATTGGGGGTCACAGCAGATACTGAAAGCAAAGGTTCACATACTTTTGCCACTCACTAATATGTAATATTCGATCATTTTCCTCAATAAATAAATGACCAAGTATAATATTTTTGTCTCATTTGTTTAACTGGTTTCTCTTTATCTACTTTTAGGACTTCAGTGAAAATCTGATGATGTTTTAGGTCTTATTTATGCAGAAATATAGAAAATTCTAAAAGGTTCAAAAACTTTCAAGCACCACTGTGTGTATATATATATATATAGTGGCCACTAGGGGGCGCTATAGCTCCACCAACAGCCAACTACAGACAGGCTCTGCCACCAGGTGCGCTGAACAAGAGGATTTTAATGTGAAACGTTTCTTCCAAGCATTTCCCACAATACAATCACAGTCACAAAGCAGCACACAATACTCAAGTACTTTGCTACCCTTTGCCTTCTTTTCCAGTTTCTCTCTGCCATGGCCTCCTCTACTCCTCACATGAGCTTCATCTCCTTCCTCCTGACTCTGGCTCTATGAGCAGTGGCAGGCAGCTCCTTTTATGTTATTACGTTACACCCAGAAGCACTTTTGATGTTTGAAAGCCATCACTTGGAATCACAAAGCAGGTCTCCCTAATCCCAAAGTAGGGGGAGCATTATGAAAAAAAGAGGCAGCCATCCAGTACCTTTCACTCATTCTGGTCTCCCATCTGGAAAAGGTATACTAACCATCTCGGTCAGGATTCCTGCATTGTGTTCATCCATTATACTGGTGTCCCATCCATCCCTTACCAGGACACCAGTCTGGCTGCATCTTCTATTTGGTTGGTGAAGACCACCCCCTATGTCAGCCTTCCATCCCAGTAAGGGAACGGAGTCCACATCCATTGGGATACTATCCATCCTTGACAATAGAAAGACAGGAAAGGGACTATATAATAGATACATTTATAGAAAGATGGCAACCCAGGAGCAGTTTATTTGCACCAAAAACAGAGGTGTGGTCTCTTTAGCTCAAGTTAAGTTGTTCAAGTTTAGTCAGAAGGCCATAACGTGTAGTTGGAAATAAAGACGTGAAGTGTGATGAATATGTGATGAATGCTGCCACCTAAAGGACAAAGGCATGTGATGCACCTATGATGTAGACTTACAGTCCATTTCTTCTGAGAAGATTCACCTCTGATGATTGCTGACGTGAGTTGAGGACTCCAGGATTGCTTCATGCAAACACGAGAGCCTTTACAGAATCAGCAGGTAGTCCAAGAGGGGTACAAGTTAAAAAAAATTAGTTTTCAAATTTCAAGTTTCTTGTCATGTCTGCTCAAATTCTTACTTGCATGTCTTCTCAGAACAGTTTCAATAACACAATAGCAAAAAAGACATATGCACTCAAAAAATATATAGGGTGCAACATACTGTGCCATGTAAAAGTATGTACCCTTTCCTGATCCCCACTATTTTTGTTTTTTTGTAACACATAATTGTTTCAGATCCCTAAAACTAAAGGTAACCTGAGTAAACACAATGCATGGTTTTTAAATGATCATTTGATTTATCGAATGAACAAACTTCACCAACACCTATATAACCTGAGTGAAAAAGTAATTGCCTCCTTAATCACTCAGTCAACCAATGAATCAAATGGAAATGATGAGTTAAATTAGATTGGACACACCCAAGGAAATCACAAAGGGGGCAAATACGTTTTCACTTCACTGTGTACAGTAAAGAGCATTTATAGGGTCATTAGCTGTGCTAACCATCTATGACAGGTACAGGGTGAGGCACAAATGACGGACGTCTTTGAAATGGCTAGAACTCACCACTAGGTGGAGTGACAGATGTGCGGTAGGTGGCGTTAGGTTCATGAAGTCTTAGCATTTTTTTATTTTCTTTTTAGTTGAAACCATGGAGCTGTGGACGATAGAACACCGTGTTTTGGCGTACGACTATTTTGTCAAGAACAATCAATCTGTTACCGTAGTTCAGCGTGAGTTTCGTTGCCATTTTAATATCCACAGAAATAAAGCTGTTCCCGCTCGTAACACGATCCTACGTTGGGTTAAAGCACTTCGTACACGAGGTACACTAATGAACAAAAGACCCGGGGCTACGAACGGCACGTACCCTGAAAATGTGGAAAGCGTACGACTAACCCTGCTGCGCAGTCCAAGGCGATCTGCTCGGAAGCATTCATCTGAACTTGGCCTCAGTAATCGTTCGGTAAGACGTATTTTGCATTTAGACCTGCATTTCCCTCTCTACAAATTGTCAAATGCTATTTCAATATGAACTCAAATCTTTCAATAAATTTGTTTGTAAGAAAAAATTTACAATTTTGTGATTTTGTAAAAAACTTTGTCCTTTCTGCCTCACCCTGCACATAGACCTCAGCGTTAATGTTTAAGGTGCACCATCTATTGGAATATTTTTGTAATGCATGTAGTAATCAAATTAATTGAGTTTGTCATTCCAACAGATGGCACATCACAAACATTTGTAGTAATAAAATGCATTGCTGCAAATGTTTGTGATGTGCCATCTTCCTGAATGACAAATTCAATGCATTTTATTACTACAAATGTTTGTGATGTGCCATCTGCTGGAGTGACAGTTGCATTGTATATGTCTTTGCTATATGCCATTTGGTTTGGGATTTGTAAAAGCCGTGTTAATGTTTGTGATGCACCATCTGTTGGAATGATAGAGACGTAGCAACCGGATGGACACGCAGATACTTCTAAATTTTTAACTCTTTGAGTGCTGAATATTTTTTCGGGGATCCAGCAAGAACACGCAGCAGAGCAGCTGTCGGCCACCGGAGTGGTCTTCATGGAGGCACCGTTCACCGGAGCTAAAGGCGAATCTGGCAAGAGACCAAAGCGAAATACTCTATGGAGAGTCTTTTGCATATTATTGCTAAATCGGGCTCTGACTTATTGCATTCCAATTTTGAGGCAAGTGATCTGGAGGTCGAAAATGAAAATGATGTTGAATCATCAGCTGATCGTAGTGCAGAATGCGTTTGTGTAGCGGCCAGCAGCTGTTTGAAGACACTAATATGTTGTAAGTCGACACCCGCCTCGAAAGAGTTAAGGAACTTTTATTCGTAGCCCCAGATCCTTTGTTACGTAGATCCACACAGTGTCCTTCACCCCAGCTAATGATCTTGTTCTCTTATCTCTGCACTCACCAGGCTCTGCTCCACATCTCCTCTTTATTCATTTATACACCAGGATAGGGCAAATACTAAATACAGGCAAGAGGAGCGGGTGCTAAACTTTTTATTCACACTTTGTTGATCTTAAAATTCCAAAAGATTCATAATGTACTAAAAAATTAAAAAGGAAATAAAAAAAGTTCAATAGAATATTTCAGGACCTGTCATAGGTGATGCTGGCCGACGCACTCGTTGTGTGTCTCTTTGAGTCTTCTTGGTTCTCCCTTCCTCTTCTCCTCCATCCTGGTTTTCCTCCTTGAAAGCTGACCTTTTAAAGGCTATCATGGCCGAGGTGACCTAAAAATCACATTCTGACCATTCAGAGCATACATGAAGGTAATCAGATGTTCAAGAGATTTGCTCTTAAGTGTGTGGAAAGCCCAGAAAAAGGGACCTGTTTTACTAGACCTGTCTGTCTGTCTGTCTGTCTGCTCTTCCGACTGCAGACAAACCCCCTCTCTGTTAAATGCCCGCCCCCCCGATCCCCCCATCCCCAGTCACTGCCTGTACTAACACTTTCCATTTCTATGTTTAGATAAGCTGCTTTCAAGTCGGAGAAAAGTGCGCTTCCAGTTTAAGCCTACCATTAATATCGTCTGTAGTCCTTCTTAACACTTTAAAGCACATGAAATTAGACCAAAAAACAAAATCATCGCCCTCTTCCTCTTCTTACTGTAACCTTAGAGCCTGCGGATAGCAACTGTCTCGGGATCTGCTGGTGTGAGTCTTAATGGTGGGACAAGCGGCTGTGCTGAGGCCTTTGACACTCCTGTTGGCCTTCCTATGGCAGTGTGTCTTATGTGTGGGCTGAACAGAAGGCATCTGTCGTGCCACCTTCACAACCCTCTGTCCTGCCGTGCGGGTGCCCACCAGGTTGTTACACAGCCGATGGTAGCGGGCTCTACTGTACACCCGTAGAAGCTAAAAAGAACAGGTAGAGAAAGCCAAGCTGCCCAATGCCAGCTGGCAGACCTCAGCAAACGGCTCCCTGCAATAAAGAGACACACGGGCACCGCTCAGCCATTACACACTCGTATGTCCCGCCTCGTGTCCCTTTTGAAGCTGCCTTCTCTCTTTTCTTGGACGTCCCAAAAACGACATCAGTGTACTGCGAGGTCGACAGCCATTTAGAGAGGAAACAGAATCGGGGGGAGGAAACCCACCAAGAAGTCAAAATGCACAGAGAGGTCATACTGGGAAGATGACAACCCAGTAACAAAACTCGGTACGTGTAGCCAGAACTGTAGTGGAAAGTCATAAGCCAAAAAAAGAAAGGTGCGGAGCCAAGAAAGACGAGACGTAATGTGTAATCAGAGGACAGAAGAGGAGGTCGATTGAACAAACACAGAATATGTTATGGAGGAAAATTTCTGAATGTGATTTATGTGGGGAAGGATCACAAAAAAAAAAAAGGGAGCAATCAAAAATGACACAGAGATTCCTAGCACAAGATGAAGGTCTGATGATCTCATCGCCAAGAGGGATTGAAAAGCAGCCCGTTCATTTAACGTCCTTGGCGTTAACGTTTACCCCCGAAAAATGAGAAGTGTTTCCATGTTATTACGTGTAACAGAAACAGGTGAATACCAAAATGGCCAGCTAAATACCGTAGGGGTGGTGTGTCAGATGTCCAGTGCCATACTGATACAGACTTCGTACATGTCCTTCATGTGACAGTCACCAAGGCCCAGCCTGATGCCACAAACGGTACAGTAGATTTGGTTTACTTTGCGCACTTTTCTTATATTTTTTTCTGTTTTCTGTGCATGAGAGGGTAGAGTGGCAGTGCCTGATCTGAACAATCGACGTCCCCCTTGTGTTATTTTTAGCTACCACAACTCAAGGCTTAACGACACGAACATGGACAGCTGCTGCATTTTGTGAACAGTGTGCAGGGGGCTAACGTCTTTCTTGTCCTTTCACCCAATCGCAGTCTTTTTGCACTTTTGCCACACTGAAGCGTCATACGACTGCATTTACGGGCATATGTGTATCAGCTTGTGGCCTGTAGGGGGTGCTGCTGAGCCCCGACACAATAGCATCACAACAGTCCCAGTTCAAAGAAAGTGTTTTTAATTGAAACAGTACCTTCGTACAGTACCTTCGTACAGGCTTCTTGTGTTTTGTTTTTGTTTGTTTTTTTTCTCCACCTCCACACCCAACTCCACCTTCTCCTGAGTCAATGGGGGGGCTCCCTTTTAACTACAGACCCAGAAAGTACTTCCAGTGCTTAATCTATTGCTTCCAGGAAGCACTTCTGGGTCAGGCAGGACCACCATGGTCCTTGAAACATTAGTATCCAAGAGCTCCCCCGGCAGCCCTCACAAAACCTAACAGGGTAGGCTCATGTGACCACAGCTCCCATAATGCCCTGCAGATGTCCATACTGGGGCTTGCCAGACAGAATGTTACCACCCAGTGTACAGGGGTCGACCTTACTCTTATTCTATGTTAATCAATGTTGACTTATGTTTATTTTTTATTGTGTCTTCTATTTTTCTATTCATTTTGTAAAGCACTTTGAGCTACATTTTTTTTTGTATGAATATGTGCTATATAAATAAATGTTGATTGATTGACCACTGTGCACTCCATCCCAGATGCCATCCAGTTGTTGTAAGGCCGTCACTCCAGATGTAGCCGCTGTAACATCCTTCCACATCCACGTCCTGGCATGGAAAGGAGATATCACTCCCTCCCTGGCCTTCCATTATCAAGGTCATCTTGGTGCGGTGTACATACCGACTGGGATGCTGGTTCAACTGTCACACGGTCCCAGTTCAGATTGTCACCACTACTGCTTGATTCAACCAATGGTTCACTTTCAGTTTGTTCTAATACTACCGTTGTGTATTTCGGCTAAAGGCTCGGCCCCACTCATGTCTATTGATGAGTCACCATAGAGCAATAACCAACCAGCCATTATCCAACCCGCTATATCCTAACTACAGGGTCACGGGGGTCTGCTGGAGCCAATCCCAGCCAACACAGGGCGCAAGGCAGGAAACAAACCCCGGGCAGGGTGCCAGCCCACCGCAGGGCACACACACACACACACACACACTAGGGACAATTTAGGATCACCGATCCACCTAACCTGCATGTCTTTGGACTGTAGGAGGAAACCCACGCAGACACGGGGAGAACATGCAAACTCCACACAGAGGACCTGGGATGTGAGCCCAAGTCTTCTAACTGCGAGGCAGCAACGCTACACACTGCGCCACTGAGCCGCCCCCATAGAGCAATATTCATGATCTATTTCTTTGCAGCACAATGTTATTCTATCCACTAGGTAGCAACAGCATGCTGTCCCGAAAGTTCATGAGGGCTTAACACATTACGTCGAATCATAACATCTTAAAACAAGAGACGCTCGGGGTTAACCATTCTTATATAGAATTCTGAGCCCAAGAGACACTCGGGGTTAACACCAGGGAAGTTAAGCTAAGCTTCGGTGCCAATTAGCAGGATTTCAGCTTTGTTGCCGTTTCATTTCAAAGAGTTCTGTGTCATCCAGGTTTTAATTTCACTGAAGAAGCTTTGATGAACACTCACTTTTAACACTGAAGCAGACTGGAGTGTCATCCACATAAAATGATAACCCATAAGAACACAAGAAGGCTGACAAATGACAGGAGACCATCACTCCATCGAGCTTGCTTGTTCAGCTAATGGCTAAGCGGTCCCAGTGTCACTACTTAAAGGTTCTCAAGCACTCAGCTTCAGCTACGTGAATCGGCAGATTATTCCAGATTCTCAAAACCCTTTTCATAGTCCAAAGAATCCAAATCCCAAAACTACAAATATGGCCAAGGGGAAATCTGTAGACACAGAAGAGCTGAGGACAGAGCCTTGAGGAACTCCTGGCATGACCAGCGCTGACTTGGACCTGCGGTGGCCAAAACTATCAAACACCTGCCCGTGTCAGACAGGACTTAAACCAGTGGCGGAGAGTTCCAGAGATACCCAGAATGTTCTCTGTTCTGGACAGTAGCATATCGTGCTTGACAGGATCAAACGCTATGAAATCATTGTGTAACATGCTGGAGTAAAACACGGGGCACAATGCTAACGTGAACAAACAACGTGGACAACCTTCAGGAGGTTGATGTCTGTGCGCTCCTATGTAACAGGCTGTACTGTAAATCCTGGAGACCACTTTCATTGGGGAGAGAAAGACAGGGCTGTATGGTTGTGCGCTTTGTACTTTCAGCTGAGCTGTCACTGGTCATCACCTCTCTCTCACACACAGAAGTCCACCGCTACAACTTGTGACAGAATCTGACGAGTTAGACTTTGGCATAGTACACAACTGGCATCCGTCGACAACTGAAAATCACTGAACAAAGTCGTGTGGTGAGATGGAGGCTCAAGACGCTCTTCTTCACCCCCAGGCCTTAGGCAGTCCACCGGTAGTGACCCTGTCCTGTACTTCCTCCACGGTTCATTCTCCATGATCCCGGGACGAGAGCCGCGCCCAGCAGACACATTCCCAGCTGGCCTCAAGCTCTGTGCCAGAATCCTGCGCTGTGCCTGATGGGTTTGATTGCAGGGTGACGTCCCAGGCTCAGCAAGTGAGTTCTTCAATGAGGTCTGCCTTCATCTCTTTCAAGCCACCCATGGCTTCGGCCCAGAGTGCAGGCAAACCCCAAATGAGTGGAGAAGGAGGACGGAGCCGTTGCCAGAGCATGGCGTTGGAATATCTGAGTAGAAATGATAACAGCCTGCCTTCCGCACCAAAGCGCTCCTCTACCGCAGAGCATAATAAACAAGAAACCTCAGGAATTCGTTGTCAGGCTTCCCTGGGCGCTTGGCAGCAACGTTTAAAAAGAGGCGCAAATCACTCTAATTACAGTGCAGGCTTGTAAATTACATACCTTTTTTTTTCTTACCCCCTTCTCTGGGACTCAGAGTTGCGGTCGAAAGGGAATTTGTATTTCAAAGGGAGCTATAAAGCCGTGGCCCACCCACCTGCTAGCATTTCTTTTATTTTCTCCCAGCAGTTTTTTGTGCCCGTGCTCCCTTACACGAGCACATGTGCGGCGTCTCCGCATACTTGTGTGTTTGCTCATCAAAGGCGCCGCACAACAGGCAGGTGGTGGTGAGGGCCGGTGAGTCACGCCGTGTCATGCTGTGCAGGTGATTCGTGGTGACAGATGTCCATAATGTCTAACGCTGGCATCAACGGGACTGTTGCGGTTTTTTAAACTGTTCTTTTAAAGTTTAGGGCTAAATGTGACACGAACTAGTGAGTTCCTAAGCATAAAGAACAGTAGCAAACAGCCCCATGAGTGGAAGATAGATAGCTAGAGTGAAAGGCACTATATAACAGATAGATAGATAGATAGATAGATAGATAGATAGATAGATAGATAGAGTGAAAGGCACTATATAACAGATAGATGTGAAAGGCAATATAGTGTGGCAGACAGCCGGGTCCCATGCCCGGCAGGGATGCCCCTGCTGCATCTGTTCCGGGGGAGCAACCACAGGCAGCTCAATACCTCCCCCGGGACGCTTGGTGGCAGCCTCCCTGGCACACAGTGATTCCCCAACCTGTCGCATGGCTCCATGGGAGATGGAGTCTTACACAGCCTGGTTGAGGGCTCGGATGGCCGCTAGGGGGAGCTGCATGGAGTCAGCAGCCCAGCTGGACGAATCTTCAGCCCCACCCGGAAGTGCAATCAGGACCAGGTGGTCAAGCACCTGGAATGCTTCCGGGTGGGCTATAAAAAGGGCCGAGTCGGGAGGAGGAGTGGTGGTAAAAGGAGAAAACTGTTGGTGTGTTGGAATAGTGCTTTTAGGACTGTGTATTGCCTGTGGGTCACGGGGAAGACGTGTTCTCGGGTGAAGGGAATAAAAGTCTTGTTTTGTTTCATACGGGCCTCTGTGTCTATCTGTGTCGGGTCAGACGCCTAAATAGCGCCTTTGTTACGATAGATAGAGAGATACTTTGTGAAAGGCAATATAGATAGATAGATACTTTTTTAATCCCAAAGGGAAATTCATATACTCCAGCAGCAGCATACTGATAATAAACAATATTAACTAAAGAGCAATAAAAGCGCAGTGCAAGTTAAAAAATGAAAGGTGGAGAATGTGAGGCGGGTATAACCGTCTATAATCTTGTGTAGTGTTAACGTTTACATCCCGCCCCATCCATCACCTTTCAGCTGGAAGGGGCAAACAAAGTATCTTGATAAATTAAAATATTTATTTCTCAGAAATGCCGTGAGCACAAAAGAAGTTGTCTGCACTAGACAATTCAGTAGCAGGCAAGTCCAGGAAGAATGACCAGAGAGGCGGCAAAAATGTCACATAATCCAGGAATCCACAAAAGCACAGGGAAAAAAATTAACACTACAATTCCTGAAGCCTACGGAAAAACTTGTAATCCCGGCCCACCTTCAATCCCTTCACACCTCTCCAGCAGCGTCTTTTGTGTTGTAAATGTGTCGATCAGCACAAGCAGCAAGCAGCCTGCTCTACCACCCTGATCCCCGCCTTGACGGAGCTCAACTCTCCCAGCTCAAGCCAAGGTCTCCTTATCTGCGTGTGAGATGTGGTGCCAGGTGTTGTATCCGGTAAATAATACAGTATATCGTGTGGACATTAGAGGGCGCGTGAAACAGACAGATGCTCTGGACACAAGTGTCAAAGCACTAAGCAGATTTTTAATCTTTTCTTTAGTAATAATGCCTTCAAAGCACCACATCTATCAACCACACCACAAATCAATACAATAATTTTCCTCCTCTCCTCCCAGCAAGCTCTGTCACACTCCCTCTCAACTCCGGCTCTCTTGCTGGGTCTCCACTTGTCCTTTATGTAGTCCTTGACCCGGAAGTGCTTCTGTCCTTCCGTCCCCATGGCTTGGGAGTACTTCTAGGCTATATGGGAAACAAAAATCCCCGTGTCTCCCTGCAGCAGCACTCACAGTACCGAGCAGGGCTGTGAAGCTGAACTCCATCTCCCATAGTGCCCTGCAGGAATCTGGAGCACTGCTAAGCTGCAAGGAAGTCGCCATCTAGCGTCCTGGGTGTGTCGGCCAGGTTGAGCTATCGGCCGTCCATCACAATTGTTATTTGGAATCCATGCATTTCAGGTGTGTTCCATGTCTACAAAGATCTGGGCAAGAGTAGGATGATGGGAAATAAATGTGAGAAATGCAAGAAATGTTGAACACGTACCTAAAGCAGAAACTTTTTCCATGTTATGCTAATATAACTAATAGATGCACTCAGTATGTGTGTCTCGGGAACTGCAGGTCTGACGTTGTGGTCAGCAGCACAGGAGCACCTCAAGGGACTCTACCTTCTCTGGTCCTGTTTAGTCAACATACATCGGACTTCAAATATGACTCGGAGTCCTGCCACGTGCAAAAGTTCACTAACGACACTGCTATGGTGGGCTGCATCAGGAGTGGGCAGGAGGAGGAGTATAGGAACCTAATCAAGGACTTTGTTAAATGGTGCGACTCAAACCACTTACACCTGAACACCAGCAAGACCAAGGAACTGGTGGTGGATTTTAGGAGGTCCTGGCCCCTCATTGACCCCGTGATCATCACAGGTGACTGTTAAGAGGGTGCAGACCTATAAATACCTGGGAGTGCAGCTGGATGATAAATTGGACTGGACTGCCAATACTGATGATCTGTGTAAGAGAGGACAGAGACGACTATACTTGATTAGAAGGCTGGCGTCCTTCAACATCTGCAATAAGATGCTGCAGATGTTCTACCAGATGGTTGTGGCGAGTGTCCTCTTCTACACGGTGGTGTGCTGGGGAGGCAGCATAAAGAAGAGGGACAAACTGGTGAGGAAGGCAGGCTCTATTGTAGGCACGGAGCTGCACAGTTTGACATTCGTGGCAGAGCGACGGGCGCTGAGCAGACTCCTGTCAATCATGGAGAATCCACTGAACAGGATCATCTCCAGACAGAGGAGCAGCTTCAGCGACAGACTGCTGTCACCATCCTGCTCCACTGACAGACTGAGGAGACCCCACACTATGTGACTCTTCAATTCCACCCGGGGGGGTAAACGTTAACATTATACAAAGTTATTGTCTGTTTTTACCTGCATTTTTATTACTCTTTAATTTAATATTGTTTTTGTATCGGTATGCTGCTGCTGGATTATGTGAATTTCCCCTTGGGATTAATAAAGTATCTATCTACCTATCTATCTATCTATCTATCTATCTATCTATCTATCTATCTATCTATCTATCTATCTATCTATCTATCTATCTATCTATCTATCTATCTATCTAATGACATCAAGTGTATAATGAGTGAATTATCCAAATCAAATCAAACATGTGCTTGTATTCAAGAATATAACCAAAGAAAAAATAAAAACATTTGATTTGAGTTAAAATGTCAATCGACAGGAAGTTTACACGTATTCTTGAATGGTGCAGAGCTAAGACCTCCTGCCGTATAACCCAAAGGTCCCGGGTTCAAGACCTGGTGCTCCCCGTTTTGAGTAGTGAGGTGCTATTATTAATATTCTTATTTCTACAATTTAATAAAAACATGCATTTGATTTGAGTCTGTAACACCCGGTGTAAGTTTTGGCTGCTTGTAAAAGTTAGCGCTTGTTTTTTTATTATTCAGTTTCATTCTCTCAGTGACATTCGTGCGGTACAATGAACTTGCCTCTCGCTCTCTGAGTTGATGCCATTTATCTCCATTCTTTTCACAAGAGCAGCCCTGTGGCTGATGCCTGCCCAGAACTATTTGTGGGACCGTAAATCAAAGATACGATGTCCCATGACCACTATCAGACTGGACAAAGGCAGCACCGTAACAGCAGACAGCTTCTTCACAGCGCTTCCACCAGCTAATAGATGACGGCAGTGCAACACAACTCAGCTTGGCACCATAAAGTAAAATGGCACTTCCACCTGCAGCTAAAGTCACTTCAGTACGCGAGCAGTTCGCCACACTAGTGTTTAGCTCTGACAGCACCGTGCTGAGTGTACAGTTAGGTCCATAAATATTTGGACAGAGACAACTTTTTTCTCATTTTGGTTCTGTACATTACCACAATGAATTTTAAATGAAACAACTCAGATGACGTTGAAGTGCAGACTTTCAGCTTTAATTCAGTGGGTTGAACAAAACGATTGCATAAAAATGTGAGGCAACTAAAGCATTTTTGAACACAATCCCTTCATTTCAGGGCTCAAAAGTAATTGGACAAATTAAATAACTGGAAATCAAACGTTCATTTCTAATACTTGGTTGCCCCCTACATGTTGCTGGCCCACTTACCAGGGAAAGCAGCAGATGTGACTTGTCCCAAGTCTGAACACTCTGGTGACGTCAAGGTGACACACCTCTTGGACTCTTTAATGTGGTGTGCAGCTCTCACGGTAAGAGAAGGGTCTGGCTGCACACCTCCAATGAGAGACCCCTCTGTGACATCATTCAGGGACCTGTGACTGGAGGTGTGAAGTGGAGAGTCTTGGCACCTGTGCCTCTCGGTGGGTCCACAGGTCTGACATGTTGGTTCACAGGGTAAATGTATGTGCATGTAAACACAAATATGGATGTCGAGTACTTAAGTGTAGCTCTGTTTCACTAGTAAAGCCTGATGTCACGGATATAGAGAAGCAGAAGCGTTTGACACTGAATGGCCCTTTGATTGCATTCTGTTTGCAGATGACTAATGTGTAGCTGTAACTTTTACACCATTGTTTTATGTTAATGTTACTGTCATGTATTATGTGCTTAGTCTGTCATGCCTTGGTGATGTTCTATGTGTTTTGTGGGTGGTTCCCCAAGAGGCGGGGCCACCTGCCAATCATCATCAAGAATTGCCCTCCACCCTTTAAATCTGGAGGGCCTCCCACAGTTCCCAGCAGTTCATTTTGAATGTGCTTGGGGCTTTTGCTGTGCTTTTAAAAATTTCTGGATTTTTTTTACCCTCTCTTGCTCTATTTGTTTGGCTGTTCTTTAGATTTGTAATTGAGGGCTTGGTTTGCTCGGGTCGCCTTCTGTTGTAGGCAACTCCATTTTACTCTTCGGAGCCTCACAGTATTACAGAGCATCGCTTTTTATTTTTATAAAGTTGGTATGTTTATCTCGTTGCAGTTTGGTGGTGTAGCCCCCTCTAGTGGACATTTTTGGGACTTTGTGCTTTGCCACTCCCAGGCCTGACAATTGAAACGCATTACACTTGTGGTGCAATATGTTTGCATTGCACAGCGATGACCCTCAATCTATGGACATGAATTAAAATGCAGTACAATTTTATATTGCGTTTTAAACTGACATGAAAATGACATGCTGTATTGAAAAGCAGTCAACCATTTGTCTGGAAAAAACATGAAAAACATACCAAAATGAAAAGCACCCCGTGCATATGCATTGCATTGTGATGTAATTAACACGTTGGATTGCATTTCATCTTGACACCATTTGGCTGATCAGTGGCCCGATTGGTTACTCCGTACACAAATATCCATCACTTATTATTAAGTCCACCTTTTAACAGTAATGTCCTTTAGCGGCCCTTCCTTCCTTCATTAGCTGCTCAGGGTGTAGTGCGTTTACTTGGTTTGATATCAAGTTCATCCACACTGCGCCCTTCTCTTCTCAGCTCACCCATGGGGTCCTGTCATGCAGCAGGCCCTTAGCTTCCTCTGTTTGTCTCTGTATCCTCAGTCTTCATAAGAATGGAGCTTTGTGTGAAGCAACAAGACCACTCAGCTTTGCTTTTGCCTTCCATAATCGCCACAGACCCCGAGTCAGCTGTCATGGTGCTCCCGTGGGTCCAACGCGCCTCTCTCAGTACCCAAGATGAATTAATGACACACAAGAGCCTGTCGTGTTCAACGTAATCAATAGAATTAGGCAAGCGCAGTCCTCACTAATTCTCACAAAAGAAACCGTTTCTTATTTATGGATACTTCACAATGGGATGTATAATAGCCAAGGGAGACAATAAGGGCAGCCAGGAAGTGGCAGGGTCTCCTCCACGTTGGGTCTTGCTGTGCGGTTTGCTGGGAGTCTAATGGCTGTTATCGTATTTAACGCTGCTTCTGTCATCGTGAATGGCAGCGTGTCAGTCCCTTAATGCAGGTTATCACATGGAGTGCAGTGACATTCTTATTTCTGGTATCCAAGATTACATAAAAAATTGTTCTCCATTATTGTGTGCATTCTTGTGTTATTTGCTGATTTAACAGAATCTTTGCTTTGTCCTCTGGTTTAGAGCTTTGCTTAGGACCCTCAGCTCAGCTCGAAAGATAGGATGGGCTTTTGGTTAAAGAACGTCGGCTTGGCTTTCGGTAACGTTTTATTTTGTGGTCATGCACAGACAATAGCAGGCCAATGAGATTCTAGCATCAGTGAGGCTTTGATTTGTGATACGTCCAAAAATTCCCCCGCGGTCCTCAGGTGGTCACAGTAAGTGAGTGTTGGGACTCTAAAGTGTCATGTTTTATCGTGTGTGAGTGTTTATCACTGCTGCACCTCATCCAGCCTCAAGCTGCTCAGGGTCTTATTTACGAGTGACAGCGAGATTGAGCGGCCAACTAGAGCGGCGTCCATAGTCATGTGGACTGTGTACTGGTCCGCCATGGTGACGAGATTTGAGCTGAAAGGCAACACGCTCGATTTGTCGGTCAATCTACACTGCTACCCTCACCGATGGCCACAAGCTTTAGGCAGTGACTGAATGAATGAGATCACGAGCATCACCTGTTGCACTTGCTACCTTGACACACTCCACAGTTCACAAGTTTCCAGTGCATCAAAATTGTCCCCCATGGAGTCTCCAAAATGGCAAAGAGTGTTGGTGGTGGATCTCATGGGGTCTCCCTCCAGCGTGCTCAACACAGGGTCCGTCAAGCCTACCAGTTACTGCTGGCACTCTACCATTTCAGTACCAGTGTATCACACAAATCCTGAGTGTGTTTATGTGTCTGCTGCGATGGACGGGTGTCACGTCCACAGTTGGTCCCTGCCTGGGGTCAGTGCTGCTGGGCTAAGATCCACCCCTGGGACCTTAAATTGAGTTTAGCAGGTTAGACGACGCATGTATTTCAGTGACGTGTCTACAGAGATGTGCTTTTCATTTGGCTAAATGACGAATGTCTTGAAGGGAAATAAAATGGCCCACTTCTGCCTTTATAGAACATTAAAAGGCTGTAATGATCTGGAAGACACGCCAAAATCTTATTAAGGCCAATTTCATCAAGCGTAGCGCCCAAGCTCCTGCTGGGCTTTCTTTCAGATTGTTTTAGCAGCTTTTCTGTATTGCAGCAGTTTTGCCTTCTGTCCCATGCGGCTCGTGCCAAAAGCTGTAAAGACACGTTCACTTCGGAGTGGGCGGCTCAAGGGGATGCCGCGTGAAGCCTGCCAGACTTTGAGACGCTTTACAAATATAACATTTACGCACGCTGAGATGGAGCTGACTTTATTACATCCATATAAACTGGAGCCTGTGCCAGGGCACATCTCCTCATTCGCACTAAGCAGACCGTCATCTGCCACTCAGTGCCCGCCGGGAGAGGAGGGGGGGACCTCGGCCAAGTGCCGCCTGAGAGTCGGGTTCTGATTTATTTCATGAAGGCAGTCTGAGCCTCGAGTCACTAGAAATGACAAAGTGCTCTGTTTGGCCCTCATGTTGCACTCATGTGATTCGTACCACGCGCCATTCTATTTTGTGCTGCTTGCCAACAGCTGGTGACTATGTAACATCGACTCTTTAATGCTGACGCCCTTGACCGTCTAAATAAGCACATTCATAACTGCCAGCCTCCTCTTTGTGCTTTGCACCGCTGGCTTGGTTTGGTCCCCTGGACCTCTGCAGTTACTCTCCTGTCTTATAACATCTCTGTTTGATCAGGGGCCAAGTGGCACCTCTGCTCTGACAAAGAAGTCCTTGGTGTTCCAGCTGAAGTGTGAGGGCAACTGAATAGCCAAGAGTATTGATTATTTCTAACGACAGAAAACGTGTGCCGTGAACTTGCACATGAAACACCTCGCCAAAGCTCTCCATTCAGCAGATGCTGCAGCGTTACTTATTCCCACTGCTATCCAAAGGGAAGAGCTACAGGGCACATAAGCTGGCATATGGTGGCCTTAGAAGGCTTAGATGGTGTTGCTTTGACATGACACATAAACGTCTGGACTGCAGCTTTCACCTCTCAGACTCTGTGGTCAGAGTTTCTCATTTTACAAGCATTTTAAAGAACCTTGAAATGTCTGATTTATGAGTAGTAGACACGTTGTATTGGTTGTTTGACAACTACATAGAAAGGAAAGGCACTATATAATAGATACGTAGATGGGAAAGGTACTGTATGATAGATAGAAGTGAAAGGCACTATATAATAGATAGAAGTGAAAGGCACTATATAATAGATAGATAGATAGATAGATAGATAGAAGTGAAAGGCACTATATAATACATAGATGTGAAAGGCACTATATAGTAGATATGTAGATGGGAATGGTACTGTATGATAGATAGATAAATTCAACCTGCACTGTTTATCTGTCTGTCTGTCTGTCTATCTATCTAAGTGGCAGCTGGACAGATATTAAAGGCACTATATTTGATATATATGTTGATAGATCTGGGCTGGCTACTCTGAGCAGTTGTTCAAAGCTGATCCTCTGGCTAGGACGTTGGATATCTCGGGGTCCACAGTTCTTGAGGCTGATCCTCCAATTAGCTGTGAACCACCAAATCTCACTGAGATGGCACAGGTGGTGAACCAGCTGAGGGTACAGAAGGCAGCAGGGATCTTTGGTATCCGTGGGTTAACATCTCCAGGCTGGTGGTCGGGCTGTCCCCCTGGCATTGCAAGCCATCTTTGCTTCCATTTGGGAGACTGGCGTTATCCTAACTGACTGGAAAACGGGACTTGTCAGCCTTATCTGGAAAGGGAAGGGTGATCACCTGGATTAGAGCAACTACACATTGATAACACTGCTCTCGGTGCTGGGTGAGGTCCTTGCTAAGGTCGTCCTCCATAGGATCCATGACCACTTGCTCACCCGCCAGTGACCAGAGCAGTCTGCTTTTATGCCTAAGAAGTCTACCATCAACCGCATCCTGAGGGTTCTCATGGAGCACAAGCACGAATATCAGCCGAGTTTCTTTGCAACCTTTGTCAGTTTTTGCAAAGCGTTTGACTCATTTGATTGAGCTGAGCTGAGTGGGACATCTTGAGACTTGGTGGGATCCCCTCAAGGTTGCTGGATATCAATGACCTCTTAGGTCCAGCAGTGTGTCTGTCTGCAGAGAGAGTGTTGATCTCATCAAGAGGTTTACTTACCTGGACAGCAACATTCATGTCTCTGGTGACTCTTCCTATGAAGTCAGTATACCTATTCGGAGAGCATGGGGGGTCATGAGGTCACTGGAAACGGGTGTGTCGCGCTCCCGATATCCATGCAAAAGGACGAAGGTCCAAGTCTTTAAGAGTCCTGGTGCTACCTGTTTTGCTATATGGTTGCAAGACATGGACGCTATCCAGTGACCTGAGATAAAGACTGGACTCCTCTGGTACTGTGTCTCGTCGGAGAATCCTTGAGCACTGCGGGTTTGACTTTGTGTCAAGTGAGTGATTGTTCATGGAGTCCCAAATCAAGCACATTACCTGCATTGTGAGGGAGCGTCAGTTGCAGCACTACGGCCTTGTGGTGTGATTCCCCCAAGTGCTCACAGGATCGTCACTGTTAAGGACCCGAGCAGCTGGACCAGGCCAAGGGGGACGCCATGTAACACCTGGCTGCAGAAGAGAATGGGACTGGGTCTGCTTGGGGGGTTGCTAACTGGGATCCTGAGCTTTTTCATCGTATGGCGGGGCCGCAACATGATATACCAGTGCCTGCTCCCCAACCTGACCTGAAGTGAAAGGTACTCTATGTACTTGGATAGATTTGAAAGGCATTATGAAATATATGGATAGATATTAAAGGCACAGTAGGATAGTTACATATAAAAGTAAAATGCACTGTATACTAGGTAAATGGGTTTGAAAGGCACTATATAATAAATAGAGGTAGACGAATACAAAGTATTATATAATAGGTCAATTAAAAGGTGCTATGTAACAGATAGATAAACGTGAAAGGCACTCTATGATAGATAGATATATGTGAAAGGCACTATATAACAGATAGATAGATAGTGTGATGGACAGCTGGGTCCCATGCCCGGCCGGGACGCCCCTGCTGCATATCTTCCAGGGGAGCAAACATGGACAGCGCAATACCTCCCCCGGGACGCTTGATGGCAGCCCCCCGGGCTGACGGTGATTTCCCAGCCTCCCACCTGGCTCCACAGCCTGGTGGGGAGCTGGGATGGCCACTAGGGGGAGCTGCATGGAGTCAACAGCCCGGCTGGACGAGTCTTAAGCCCCACCCAGAACTGCAATTAGGACCAGGTGGTCAAGCACCAGGAGGAGGACGAAGCTTGAGGAGGAGTGGTGGTGGTAAAGGAGAAAAGAGTGTTTTGGTGTTGTGTTTTGCTTTGGGACTGCGTTGGGCTGTGTGACACGGGGAAGACGCGTCCCACGGCTGAAGAGGAACAATAAAGCCTTTGTTTATTAAGTACGTACCTCTGCGTCAGACTGTGCCAGGTCGGGCACAATAGATAGATTGTTAATCGAAAGAGAAACTGCAGCATTAGAGGCACCAGCACGTGGACAGTACACAGAATATAAAAAATGAAGTAGATAAGTTAAACTCAATATGTCCATAATCTAATTACAATTAACTATAAAAATGGGCGATCAAAATGAAGTCCAGCTAGAACTGTGCGGTGACCTGTGATGGCAGCCAGTGCCCATGAAGTAGTGCAGCTGAATGATTGTTGGTGTTTGCATGTTCTCCACGTGTCTGTGTGACTTTCTTCTCATGTCCCCAGAGACACATCTATAAGACTAATTGGCCGCTTTGTGTGTCTGGGCGTCCTCAGCTGTTTTCTGTGTTGTAGTTGATGCTTCCAGTTTGGGCTCCAGCCTCCTGTGACCCCGAGGTAAATTAAATGGGCTTAAGAATCTGCTGTGATGTCACGTTACGTTATGTCGTGTGGTGATGCACAGTAAGAATAAGGAGGCCTGCTTACAGAAAGCTGGCTGCCCCAGTGGATTTAGGGTTGTCATATTAAAGGGCGTGAGATCCATTAATTTTGTGTTTTATATTTGTAATTAAAGTTTTCACTTTGACTTTTTCTGTCGCTCGGTGTCCAGAAAGCCCAGTTAAACCCTCTGTGATTCAGGTGGTGAACACTTTTTACAGGCACCCTGTGTTGGAATGCCTACTTATTAGAGTGAGTTAGATTGATTAAGCGTGTGTACCTTTATTGTGGGCACGATGCCTTTCATCGTATGGCGCTGAGCTGTCACTTTTCTCCATCAGTGCCTTAATGGTCTGCTGTGCTGGGTTGCCAGTGCCCTGCTGACAGAAGGTGAGGCATCTTTCACGTGCACCATATCTGTAACTCCTGCGTGGTTTTGAGAATTGTGCTTTAAAAGTTTTTTTTTCAAAATGAACCCACACATTGTATTATTTTTTAAGTCATTTTCAATGTGATGTTAACCCTGTGTTTTTCTCTCTTTGTGTCTTTCAGTCTTGGTATCTGGGTAACTGAATGTTAAGGAGCACCCTTAGAGAACGGACACAGATTTGCAATTTTCTTTTTAATTTTGTGGGAAATCGTGAACAAAAAAAAAAAGAAACAAAAATTTTCAAGAGGGAATACAATTTATATTTGTAAGGATGCTGCAACCCGCCTTTTAATGAAAAGATGGAAAAAAACGGAGAAGAGTGAAACTGGAAGAGGAAAAGAGCGAAGCTGCAGGAACACTACCACCCGCGACACGAGCCCACCGTGCCTGTCTTATGAGAAGAGCACTATGTAAGAATAAATTGAAATGAAAGAAGAAGAAGAAGAAGAAAGAAAAAAAAAAAACACAAAACAAGGACTTCAATGTCACTTCTTCCCCGGCCACCATGTCAGGTGCCGCATTGCTCATATATGCAAAACAATAATAAGGCTTTATTTTCTTAAAGTAAAACAGAGAGAGAGAGAGAGAGCGCGTGAGTGAAATGACAACTGTTTGTTATTCCTGCTTTTGACAAAGGGATGGGAAAACAAAACAATACGATCTCGACTCAAACATCAGCATTTCTTAAATTGCATTTTTCCTAGACAATCACGGCGTTACTTTTCAAATTTAAGGGGGGGGTTCAAAAAGCAACCCGCCATAGTACGTACTCAAGTGACTGCTTTGGCTTTAAGTCGTTTTTCTGTCAGCCTTGAGGCGCGTCAAGTCCCGGTCAGCTAGGCCTGTGAGACAGTTTGGTGACACCCGCTTTGCCCACCATGCCAGGCACACACATTTTGGGGTTCGCTTTTCCAAATCTTCCCTCCACCTTAGAGTTGGTTTGAATAGAAGGAAGACGTGCAGAGTTGGGCCACTCCAGGTCACTGCCCATTGGTCCGCGCAGTTAAAAAAAAAAATTCTGATTGGCCCCTTGGGATTCTAAGGACTTCTACTCCAATTCATTCATTCATTCATTCATCAATTATTTATTAATTTGCTGACCAATTACAGGAGGTAATAAAGTCTTCATTCAGATGACTGCTGATCATCAGTGTCACTCATTTAACATTCAGGGATGTGCCAAAGGAAAGCAGCAAAGCATCCTGAGGAGTGAGGGCAGCACTAGATGTTTCACAGATGTGCAGATATGACCTAATGATTACCACGTCTGTCCACCGCATGGGCAATGGAACAGGGCTTGGCCCCGCTGCCATGACAGGCTACCCCATAGCCTCTGGCTGGACTGCTTTTTGGTCTGCCTTTTTTATATTTAATTATAATTAGTTCCACCAATATGCCAGGCCACGAGAACTTCATAGCAGCTTTGATTGGACTGCTGATATGGTAGATTGCTGTCTTTTTTTATACAATGAGGTTCTTACTGGCAAGTCCAGCCAACATGCAACACATCACCACTCTCTGGCACCAGGGGTACTGAGGATGGGTGAACGATACAGGTTGGAGGTTGGAGGCACAAACGGGCACTGAGTCAAGCTTAAGTAGGACTCTTTATTTATATTTGGCATCTTTTGCTTTGATCAGCCTCTCCGCCAACATTTATCTGCAGTACCGCCACACAACCACTTACTGTCTCCCATTCCCCACCACGTCTCATTTCACATGGAGCTCATCGAACTGGGAATGAAGTTCCAGTAAAAGTGTAAAATTCAGTCAGCTCCGTGTATGCCAGCTAGTGGGGCATTTGTCGGATTTCACCTTCAACACGGCCCTGCAGTCAGTTGTCCTTCTGCAGCTCGGCCAGCTTTGCACTTTAAATCGGGGCTTCCAAGGCCTGTGGCTCCAGCTGGCCTCTCAGAGTGGCCTTAAACTGAACTCCATCACTACAAATCCGACTTGAGTTGTGCAGGGAGCTTTGTTTTAATACACAAGGAAACCATTTCAGGCTGGAACTTCTAACTCAGTTTTACCAGTAGCAGAGAGAGCAAGAACTCTGTTTCAGGGTGAGCAAATCACAGATGGGTAGATGTGAATGGCACTATATAATAGATAGATGTGAAAGGCACTATATAATAGATAGATGTGAAAGGCACTATATAACTAATAGATAGACATGAAAGGCACTATATAATAGATAGATGGACACATTTGAATATTTCAGATATTTACCACAACCCTAAGTCACGGTGACTTACACTGATTCAGTTCTTTTTTTTATATATAGAGCTCATCACATGATGCTTTATGTTAGGATTATTACAATGCACCCTCCCTGATCTGACATGGCACCTGGCACAGTAAGCAAGTCACAAAACAAACCAGAATAAAAATGGAAACGAACACAAGTTTTCCAAGCCACTGATGGATCACTCAGCTCCTGAAAGTCGACTTTTACTGACTGCACGTCCTTCTCTCCAAAGCAACAAGAAAGAAACAAACCCAGCTCAGGCGATGGCAAACAATGACAAACAAAACAGGAATCTGCAGCTGAAGAGCCCTGCTGTCCATGCTGCTTGGGGTCTGTCTGCCACTGCCTGTGCCGTGGTGCCCCCCAGGAGAGGTGACGGGTCTGGTTGTGTTTCTGTGCGCAGTATGGCATGGAGGTAGGTGTGCCAAATGGGAGGGCGATGACTTTGCGTCTGATCCCCCATGTGACGCCACATCCATTTGCTCGGTGTCACCAACTGAAAGCATAAAGGGACTCGTCCAGAAAAAAAAGAACAAAAGCGATGCGAATGAAGGTCTTATTGAATGTTTTTTTTCCCATCCTTCGACTTGCTCTTTAGTTTTTCCTACCGTGATTAACCATTAATCTAGCTGACTGATTATTATGATTATTATTATGATAATTCTTTGGTTTATTTTTTATTTTTTTTGGCATGATGTCGCAGCAGCGCGGCCTCGGCGTGTGTTGCTGCACAAGATTGCATTTTGTTGCTGCAGTATTGGAAGTGGAGGAGAGAACTGAAAAGTTTTTTTTTTTTTTGTGTATTTTAGTACAAAGTTCTTTAAAAAATGAAAAGGATTGCACTACTATATATAGAGAGATTTTCTTCTTTAGCAGCTAAAACACTTTTTGGCGTAGTCCTAGTCCGAGTTAGTCGTAGTGTTTTGTTTCGTTCATCTAGTGACTGGCATTTAAAGGGAGCAGGGTGTCCTCTTGATGAATGCGCTGCGTTTTTGCCCACATTTTGGTGATTTTTTTTTTTTTTTTAACTGCCTTTTTTGTGTTTTGTACCTGTACATATCTATGTGTATATGCTGTACGGCTTTGGTTACGCTACCCACTTTTTATTACCGAAGAGTAATGAGCCAATCAGTGGAATTGACGCCTGTAGAGAGTCAGTGGGCCGCCTGAAGGACAAGCTGGGAGGGCCCCCTAGTGGTCAAGGTCCAGCCAGTACTGCAGTCCGCAATACCCACAGTGTCACTCGCGACACACCCATTGCCCTTTCCTAAGGTGCCGCTTGCACGATGCCCACTTTCAAACCTTTTTCATCACAGATCTGACACACCGACATCTTCACGTCTGTATTGCGTTTCTGACTCCATCACGTTGATCACGTCTGTTCTTTACTCAACAAACTGACGTCTGGAAATGGTGACGGTGGGTGTGTTGCAAGTGACATTAACAGTCATGTTGATGGTGACATCTGTGGACGTGGCCTGCAGTTTGGCCTCTCTCAGTCCTGTCCCCACCACTGACTCCCTCAGCTCTCCTTGTTACCGTACCCACTATGCACCTTAAAGTGGTGTTCACTACAGAAGATGAAGTCTGTGTTTGTGTCTGTCATTTTTATTTTTTTCCCCAAACTGTTTTGTTTTGTTTTGTTTTTTTTGGGAAATTCAACAACGAGATCAATTCATTTCTGATGTAGTGCTCTTCACAGAGGGACTCGTTCCAGAGTGGCGAGCCGACCACCACCACCACCACGCATGACTTAGAAGTTCAGTCAAACACTAAATCAGCCGATGAGAAACACAGGAGTCATCCGGAGGGTAAAGACATTCACGCCGCTGGACTGACCCCTCATCTTGCACCTTGGCTCTTTAAATGGCGCCCCCTGCAGGTTCGGCTGCTCCTTTACTCCACAAACCAGCCTCCTTATGAATTGTTTTACAAAGGACACAAATTCTCTACAGACACCCGAGAATTCAACAGCAGCCACTGCACTGCACTCCTCTGTGGCCATTTCGAGAACATTCCTCTTACACCCGTCCACGATGCAAATTATTATTTAACCACGAGAGCACCTCAGACTCGGAGTGCTAACAATCTCATCGTAGTGTAAACCTCAGTGTGCGTGTTTTGTTTTTTTAAATAATAATTATAATAAATTACATTGAGGTCACCGAGGTGTGTGCAATCAAACGAAAACACTCGTCATCATCAACAGAGTCCCAAACCCCAGGACTGTAATTATGGAGGCTACTTTCTTTACGCAATAGCGTTCTTCTTTAGTCGAAACGCTCCCATAGCCATAAATAAAATCGGTGAAGATCTAGATGCCTTAGCGGACGCATGTGCACCTTCCCGTCCCATAATCCACCTCTCTCACCCCCAATCCCGTTTCACTTTCCTTTATGGAAGCTTTTGTAAGAAAAATTTTGGTGGCACATTATCAGCGTGATGTAAAATCCAGAATAGAAATTCAATGTAAAGACGTTTTGTTTTTTAAGCAATTTGTTTGGTTTTTGCTGCTTTCTGCACGCTGGCAGATTTCGTAATGGGGGCTGCAGGCGGAGGCATTAATTGCTGTACATTCGAGTAAGCAGCAGGGGGCAGTGATTTGCCCTTCCTAGTTAGTGACTGAACACTAGTTAAACGTCCCCGTTTGTGTATATTGTATAGCGTTTTTCAAGTATAGAAAAAAATGTATAAATAAATGAAAGAACTACTTTGTCAGGGCTTTAGACAGTTTTACCAAACCCTACCATTAGCCATGAAAAGTGCCTATAAATACAATGTTTTATTTTTAAGCTTGCTATTTTTATTTTTATTTTATTTTTTTTTGTTTCTTAAATCGAGATTTTTTTTAAGGATCAAGTAAAAGGAAACTGAAAGAGATGAATGATATATGCATACTGGTCACAAAGCAAGCCGACCAGACCATCGCACTCTTTTATCTCTCAACCAGTAGGCTACTGAAAGTGCAAAACTGCATGCAGCTGTTACGGCTTCTCCGACGTCCCCTGCCTTCGCTCCACGTGATCACCGAAAAGCCATCAGAAACAAAAAAACGATTCCAGGCTGTGGCACTGAATGGCGTAACAGGCTCCTGCATGTAGTCTTTCTGCTTGTGAGATACCAACAGGTGAACTTACTTGGATCTCCCGTGGTGTACATAAAGGCCTAAATACAGTATGTATGTATGTATGTATGTATGTGTGTGTGTGTATATATATATATATATATATATATATATATATATATATATGCGCTACTTGAAGTGAACGAGACTATATATAGATATATACATATATAATAAAAAAACACCTCAGTGGTGGGGAGAGCGCGGTTCTTCTCCCGCTGACTGAGTCGACTGTATCTTTTATACACTTTTTTAACAAGTCTGAACTGGACACTTTCATCTATGATACGTAAATTAATAAATCAATAGAATCGTACTAGTGGTGACGCCTATATTCTTGCTGTCTGCGCTACCAGAAGAAAAACTGACACATATCAAAAGCAATATACTGCTGATGAACTGCTATGGCCTGAGCATCTCGGTTCATTTTTTGTTTTTTGTATCCGCAGGTTAGTGCTTTGCAAATAAATAGGAGGACTGCTGCAAACAATCAGTATTTAGTTAAGAAAATCTCATTTTAAAGGTGCTCAGATAAATGAATTAAATAACTAATGCATGGTGCTTTTACGACGACAGTACAGTGATATCCGGTGGCTCCCTACAGCTGCACACGGCGGTATTTTGTAATCCGTTACCAATGCCTGTTTTTCTGACCGCGTACTCCTCACTGGCCAGGGTTGTTTCTAGCCCTTTTTTTTTATTATTTTTTTTTTTTTTGTGGCGCTAAGCCCGTTTTTGGGTGAAGTGCACTAATGTCTTTTTTCGCCCAGTTCGCTTATGCCAGGAAACGACTCTGCCTACTGGCTTCCAGTCCCTTCTGATTGAACCCCTGACCCCAACCCACCCAACTTCCGTTTTTATCACTTCATAATTTGCACGGAGCTCGCTCTCTCTCTCGCTCTACACACACACACACACACACATTTTTATAAGTGTGTACACACACACCACATTATGTGCCTTGCTTTTTGGTCATTTATTTTCCTTGTAGTTAGAATCACTGCATAGTACGTGCGGCTGCATGTGATGTCTTGGCAAGAAACAAAAAGTTGTCATTTATATCTAAAAAAAAATGAAATGAAATACATACGACAAATACATTTTCTGAATGTTTTTGAATATTTTCGAGGCACTAACTAGAATCCCGTTTTTACATGAAATGAGCTGTTTCTCCATCCCTTTTTTGTGGTTGTTGCTCTGTCCGCCCGTTTTGTGTCTTGATGGGGAGACGCTCTCTGACTGTTATGATTCATGCAGGTTGGCTGCACTTTGATCTCGCTCTTATTGATTTACGGCAGTTTGTGGGCAAACTCAAGCCCGGTGGACTGCAGTGACAGTGGTTGTCGGTCCAGCCAATCAGAGCGTGAGAAAGGAAATAAGACATCTGGCTGAGGAGGAGAGCCATTCAGTGTCTTTGTTGGATTAGGTGTCAGGTGATGTCCTGCGTGCTCTGCATGGTGGCTGACATCGCCGAGTCCTCTGAGCACGGTGAGCGCAGGTCGATCTGCTGTCCTCGGGATTCTGTTGTTGGCCTAGGACTGTCATCCACCTTTAGTCAATCAGCTGTAAAGTTAGCCTCCAACATCTTCAAGGAGTCCTTGACCGCAGTGATCTCTTTGCAATGAATTAAAACAAAAAAAGAATTTAGATAGAATTCAAAATATTGCATTAATAAGAATTACTTTTGAAAGCTTTAAGCTCACTTCAGCCTTTCTTGACCGATGTCTCCTGACCCAGCAGTACAAGAAAAAATCCCAAATATCATACACCATTCGGCTCGTCTAGTCATACAAAGCCCTCTAGATCTGAAAAACCGTCATTTTTAGGCCACTTTTGGATCATGTGTTGTGTCAGAAATGACACCCTTGTGATAACTAATAGGTGTCTTCAGCAGCAATGATCAGAACGACTCAAAGTTAAGTACGTCACATCAACCAGCCCCCCAGAGTCATTCCTTTTCACAAAACTTCAAAAAGTGGTGATCCGTAGGGTGTCATTTTATGCCCTTTCGAGGTCGCTGATCACGAATTTGATCGTATTTGTGATATTAGATTCTTTACCAGAGTCCCTAACCTTCTAAGAAAAACTCCCAGAAGGATCAAAATGACAAATTTTAAACATAAAGCATGTCGGGTGTTTCTCAACCTTCCTGATGTCATGAACCGCTATTTTACATGTGTCTTTGCTGTTGGGGGGGTCCCCATTGATAAATCGAGCACAATCGATGGGGTCCCCATTGGTGAATTGAGCCTGATCATCAGAGCAGATTAATCGTCAATTGGACGAGCGTGGCTGTTGTCGGATCAGCGACCCACAACCACTATACACAATACCAAGTGACGACCCACCAGCGCCAGCCATGACCCAAAAGTTGGTTGAGAAGCACCGTTTTAGGCGCAGTAACTACGAATAGGATGCTATTTTTGGTTTTTGAGCCTTCACTCGGGGTCTAGTCCTTAGTGGACCTCTATCAGAGGGTGACATGTGACAAATTTATCTTGCAATCCAGAATATTCAGACTTTTAAAAACATTTGAATTGAAGCCCACATTTGAATATTTTAAATGTTTGACCCGACTATTCTTGTTTATTCTGTATTTCTACCTCATCGTGAATCATTTCATTTATTATGAACACCATGAATTATGGCGGCTTACACTAAATAAGTTTTAAACATAAAAATTAAACCAACATTTTGACTTGACTTATGATTGATGTTCATTCTCTGATTTAAGTCCATACATCTTTATTAAAACTGAACTTATTTAGAAGGTCAACAGCAGTTAGGATGAAGGAGTCTTTGGTTGCTTTTTATCCTTGTGACGTTAAACCTGTGACCTGATGGCAACAACTGGAACAGACAATACAGTGGGTGAATCCCATCTAAAAAAAATCCACCCCGTTTTCTGTACTCCTCGGACAGGTGAGCTTTGTTGGGCTGAATGACCTCCTGTGTTCTAATGTTTTGACCTACCAGGTCGATGAGAGTGGAGTGTTCAGATTTTATTCTTTGCTTCGTTATGCAGTTTGATTTATTCTATTTGTGTTGCTGACATTAAGACTTCCATTCCAGGCCAACAGAACATTGGCATCGATTTATTTCTTCTAACTAGACATTTTGCATTCTTTTTCACGCACTCCCCGGTTTGTGATGTCAGAGGGTGTATTAAAGCTGATTGGCTAAAGGTGAATGGCCGATGTGTTGTTCCTGGAACAACGTAAACTTGACGATTTCAGATTCATGGTAAGCGTGTCGCATTGTAGCGTGGCCCCAACTTCATCAAGTCGCCGTTGTGCTCCAGACTTGCCAAGGGTTCCCATAAAGACCCCGTTCTGTTCCAATAAATCTCCAGGATGTGCTTCTTCTTCTTCTTCTTCTTCTTCTTCTTCTTCTGTCTGCTGCTTGTGGAAGAAAGCTCTCATAGTAACTCACCCAGTCATCTCCGTCTATCCCAAACCTGGTCCGCGTCTCATTTTCTTGTGCAGTTTGTGTTACATACTTGTGACCCTAAGCGTCTAGACAAATTCTTTTGCGAAGAATGCAAATTCGCTTACTCCCCCTTACATCTCGGTGTATTTCTGCCGAGCCAGCTGCTCTGCCGTTTACATCTTGATGGTGGCCTATTCAGAATCTGATCTTTTCCCAAGGCTTCAAGTCCCCTGAAAAAAGTAAGCGTGAAAAAATACTGTCACAATAAAATGCATGAAAAACAACCAATCGGCCGTCGGCTAATCCCAGCGAGAGCGGCACGTCTCTCATCTGCCTGTAAATGAATTCAGGGAGATATCTGGATGGTCGAGTGCCACCCCTTTATAGAGAGTAGACGGCTAGATGTCTGAGGTGTTTTGATGGCATGTTGAAATTAGAAAAGGCTGACCTTCCTCTTCTGGTTTTGCATATTCCTGCGTTGTAGATGTAGGCTACTGATGTGAACCAACGGATATGGACACGAAAAAAAAGAAAAAGACAAAAAATAAAAATAAGAAACTGTTGTCACGAAAATGAGATGGAGAGAGAGAGTGTGACAGAGATTTATTTATTGTTTCTCAATTTTAATACCTTTTCCATTTTTTATTGATGGGACATGATGATATAGTTGACAGTTTTGAACTGTTAAGCGTGATGGGTGTATGAGAAATGGTTTCGCTGTATTTTGTAGTAAAACTGCAAGAGGCGACCGTGTGAAGTGTTTATGCAATGTGCAGCCGTGAAGCTGTGCCGATAGCTACAGTAGTTTATATAAATATGTGATGATTAGGCAGAAGGAGAGATGTTGTTTACATGCCTGTCTTAAGTGTTGGCAATGACGATGAGCGTCCTGCTCCCGCATGGCACCTGATGAAATTGTTTTTTTATAATTAAGAAAACGCATTCAGTACCTTTTGGTGTTCTCACCTCAGACTCACCATCAAAGCGGATGTGCTGCTCAACCCCACTAGCAGCTTCTATCGTACTGAACAGCACAAGAGGTGGGGTCGGGGTTTAGGCGGGCAGAAGTCGAGACGTCAGCTTATGGTGGCGAGTGGAGCAGGGAAGGGTCAGATCACTGCAGGCAACGCCAGACAGCACATACGGTGGCAACCGTGAAATACGATTCAGACTGGACAGTAGATAAAAAATGTAAAAAGCGGCCTACTGGGCACACCAGGTTCATTTTGTATCACTAGAGTGCAGCCATTCAAATAAAACTCAAAATTGTTCACCAGCTAACAGTTAGAGCTGCACCTGAATGAGGATATCAGAGCTGGCGTCTCCTTAAACTCCAAGGTGGGTGGTCATACATCGGTAAATCAGCTTTTGCAATTACTTTCACTTTTCATCCCAATAAAACGTAAATTGGCAATAAATACTCACTGCTGAAATTAGATATCATAAAATCAGTCTGTTATTTATGTATGTGATTTGATATTTCACATGGCGGTATGGGTTAGGTTTAGGGAATCCCTCCAACACTCGCTTTCCTTAACTGATTTATAGTTCAAGACAACATAATTATGAATGTTAATAATGCTGCGCTTCAGTCGTAATTAGGAAGCTTATTTGATTCACTAAATATCAGTCCTTCTATACTCTAATACCGAATTATAAGTAAGACGAGAAGCTGGGGTAGGTCGATGTTGCTGTATATATTGTAACAAAGGAGAAATGAACACTTTGAACGAATCGGGGACTGCCACGGTCACCCTGTTTAATGAAGACAAATGAAAATTCATAAAGATTAACACAAGAAGCAATTCGGCCCGTAAGACTTCAGGTTTTCACAACTCCCTCTTTGCGAAGCACTTCTGAGGATGGAATCCGTTTCCTGCAGACCGTCTCATTACAAAGTGAACGTCAACTTCCAGTCTGCCGTTTCCTTAAATAGTCAGCAGCACAGAAGAGACGGCACCAGAAGTGGCATCAGAGTTTCCTGTGCAAATCGTCTTATGCTCTATGGACAGACAGGGAGAGCGGAGTCACAAGCTGCGTCACCCTAATCTCTGATTTTGGGGTCCTCACTTTAGCAGATCCCTGAAGACTCTCCCTAGGCTCCCGTATAGAAAGATACTTTAATTAAATCTCATAAACAAAAGTACTGTTCAAACCAGAGATCCTCAAGTGCAGTCCTGAAGGGTTTTTTATTCCAACCCATTTTGTTAATTTATTGCCCAAGTGACGTTTTTGCACTTTATTTTTGTTAACCTGCTTTGTTTTAAGATTCCCTGCGTCGCTTTCTTTGATCCTAAACAGCGATATTCTCCATTAATTGCTACTTGTTTACTTAACCAACAGCTAATTAGCAGTAAGATGAACGTGACAAGCAGCTCACCATCTAAGTTGGTCTCATTTGCCCCTGTGTTTGTGTTCATCTCAAATTATCTGATTGAATACGACATTTAGAATATATCTGAAATAATGAAAAAGTGCAATTTATTAACCTGCTCCAGGCCATAAGTCGCATGAATGATATCCTCAGATATGGCAGAATGAAAGCCATAGAACTAAAAACAAGTTCTGCTATCTGCCATAATTGGCTTTGAATTCAGAAATTGGGTTTGATTAAAAACCTTCAACCACTGTGGCCATTCAGGACCAAACTACAGGGACCCCGGTTTGGACCGCATGAAGAATTATTTCCAATGAGCTCCCAACGAAGTCGAACTAAAATCAAAGTAAAAGAACAAACGTCAAGACCATTAAAATAAGGATGAGGGCTGATTGTTATGTTACAGCTTTCAATTTAAATTCAACACACAAGAAGAAGCAAGCAACAGTAGAACAGCGAGAGAAAACACCAGCAAATAACTTCATTACTGTTGCAATATTTAATAAAGCACGCGACACAGTCGATTGATTATAACTCACTGAGCAGATGTCTATGAACAAATCAGTTATTATACGTTATGTTCAGGGAGCTGCAGATCGTGACTCCACTGGGCTGTGAGGTCCAGAAATAAAAACAAGGATTGCAATACCCATCCGTGGATATCCAGATCAGTTTATAAAGAACACTCAGACATACACAGAACCATTCATGTTGTGAGGAGACTTGCGTGTTGAGGTATCACCACTGACTCACTGGTTGACACTGTCCCATAGTTTGCAGAGGTAGCCAGCGCATGTTGAACTGGCCACCTATCAAGGCTTCTTCCATAACTTTCAAGTTATACAGAACTGGAACCTAAGAATAAAAGGACAAATGTTACAACAAGGTAGGGTCGAGCATAACTAGAGATGAAAACCCAATTATCGTTAATGCCTTTTGCTGACCTCCCCTACAATTGATGACAAAATAAATTGACCATAGACTCAAGACAAAAATAAAATTGTCACTCTTGCACTGATACACCAATGTTGAGAAACTGCCAGAAATGGTTGTTTGTTATTCCCACTTCGGCACATGAAATATGGAATAGCGCTGAAGTGAATTGGACAGATAATCGCTTACCCTGCGCCGACAGGTCACTTTTGATGTACATTAGGAGTTAGTGTGGCTCTGTGATCGTTGATGAAGTGCAACCATTTTAGGCTAAGTTAAGTAAGTGAAAGTGTTCAAAAATCACTTTTGCCCTCCCAAGTCCCACTCTCTTCTACAGTGGGTAAGGCCAGAGAAAGACCCTTACAGCCCCCTGGCTGACTTTGCTCCTTAGCAGAAACAACGCTGCGAGCGGACACTGGGGTGTTTAATGCAGCACAGTATTTTTCAATTCTTAATTTCGGCTTGCACATACTCGAGCTGCGGGAGTCCCCCTTGACCATTTTAGCCTGCGGGTACACCATTGTTTCCTCGAGTTTGTATTACTAAGAACTACCCTGCACGCGCCCACACAAGACCCAAATGGTAGATCTGCCCCTGAAAGTGAGGCCCACTTGTGTTCAAGCAGCACCATCCTGCATTCACTTTACCAGTGTGGCAAGAACATTTCACTCTTCAAGGTGGAGATGATAGTCCCGATTGAAATGTGGACCCCTCTTTGAGAAGAGTTAGAAACTTCACACTGATGTACTAAAGCCAAAAGAGCCAGCCTTCCTCTGGTAGCCACACCTTTATGCCAACATGACATTCTCAGCCCCTTTTAATTCAGTTTCAAGGCGTCAGCATTTTGATCAGCTTTGCGAGTCCATTGGAAAGCCCGCTTGTGGTCACAGGTTAGTCAGTCTATCACGTACAAATTTGAGCAGAAACTTGATGCCACCACAGAAGAGGATAACAAAAAATTATGTTCCATTACAATTCAAGTTTTGATGATCCCCAAAATCTGCTTTCTCACTTACTCCATGTAGCAGTGATTCAATCGAAGGGTGTAAGAAGCGATCCAAACAAAGTGTAACCGAACTCTATACTGCCAACGAGACCACCTGAGAGGGTGACCTGTACCCTGCCCAAAAGGAGCCTGTGATAAACCTCGTCCCTCACCTCCTGTCCTGTGAGAATTTGCACTGCCCCATTACTCCATCACTTCTCTCAGCCAGTTCAAAGTAGCACTTCACCCAGGTGCCATTCAGTGGAGCAGCAGGACGACCGCCATCGCCAAGTGCCACAGCAGTAGTGAAGAGCCAATTTTATTTGTTAGGTTGACGAGAGTTCAAATTTGTTGGTTTTTTTTTCTAATTTTTGAATTTACTATTTTATTTTTTTGCTTCCTTTTTATAATCGAGATAAACGTGACAAATGGATGCCTTATCGGCACTTTCTGTCCGCCTGTCTATGCCAGTTGCTTCAGTTAGCCTGGAGGGAATATGCAAATCCCATATTTCCCGTTTCTTCCCATAATTCACTTGTTTCTTTTCTGATGTGCAATCCCGTTAGACGAGGAGAACCGGGCCAAGGCCGTACAGGTGTGAACTTTTACTGGCATTGATATTTTTTCATAGAAGAAAGAAACCTAAATGTGTGAGTCTTTAGAAATATCTTTGAAATGCAACCTTCAGAACGAAAGAAAGAAAGCAGAAGCTCGTTGTTGCTAACCTTTTGTTAAATGGTCTCTGAATCGGATGGCTGACCAAATGTTATAAAACTGACAGCAGGCTTCACTGTGCACGTCCGTACCGTTTCCTTTTTTTATGTTTTGTTTTGCGAGTTGACGGACATGTTTTCTTGATCAGTTGTTGACAATCATCACACAAAGTCGGCATTTCGTGTTGTCTTGTGTACGCGACACAAGTTCTTTGGCGTACCCGGTCCTGGTGCCTTTGCTGGCGTGACGTGTGATTTGCCGCTTTGTGAGTTTTGCGCGGTTTAATTCATCGCACAGAGACTTTCTTCTAGCTTGGGGGAACTCTGCAGCACAGCTTCCTTCCCTCCAGCTGCACATGCCCGGTGATTAAGTATTGTGAAAGGCACTATATTGGACTTGGAGACACTGCAGATGAGGACACTTGCAGCTTGTGGATGTAGGAAGTGCCACAAGCTCAAAGTTCACCCAAGCTGGGAGAAACTCCTTTACAGGTTAGTAAACATGTTCAGTCTGGTCATCATGCCTGTGAGTGTCTAAAGTGTCCGAGTCAGTTTGACACGGATGTTGCCATTTTGGAAGCAATTGCTCCAAGGAGGTTCCCTTGGGAGGAAACTCTGCAGACATCAATATCAAGGGCTATAAAGGAACACAACTCCGTCTGGCTGTAGATGCTCCAAAACCCTGAACGTGCACTTCGAGGTAAGGCCACTTGTGTCCAACGGCAGAGGGCCATTTTAGTCTCTTCCCAGCTCAACCGGCGATGAGAACATACAAAGAGCCTCACTACACATTTGAAGTGGCGACATATGGCTCAACGAAGTGGAGAATTGGGACGAGGGGCTGTGGTTCCAAGAGTGGGTATAAAAAAAGTTGGCCCAAATCGTTTTGGCGTATCACCTTGGGGTTTGGTCCCGGGTACTGTTCAGTCTTACAAGAGCCAGGAAAGGGTTGTCATCTTCTCGCACCGCGCAAGCAAACGCTTCTCCCTGAACTTTGCACTTTATCAACTTCCCAATGTTAAGGGTGCTAAGAACGAATCTGGAAGGTCTGGTTAAGTGCGCCGTCTAACTTTTAAGAACGTGTGAGGAGCAGGTGGGGAGCTGTGCCACCGCCGCCGAGCAGGGGAGCAGAAAGAAGTGATGGCTTCTGACGTAGTCGCAGATCCAAGAGTCAGTTTGAAGCCCACTTTCTCGAATCGCTCCGTCATGTCCCCATTGGGCTTTGTCTTGAAGAGCTGAGCATCCATAGAAGAGCCCGCAAAGGGCCGTCATCAGATGTCAGACTGTCATCGCTGCTCCTCCACACAAATTCGGCAGAAGCGCTTCTTTCTCAGAGCGATTGGACAAACGTGAGGTGTGTGTGTGTGTGTGTGTGTGTGTATATATATATATATTTTCTTTTGTTTTGTTTTTTTTTTATTATTTTTTTATTATACAGCCCTCTGCTGCGGCAGGGTGACCCTCGGGCTGACTTTCGGCCTGACCTGTTCCATTGCACCTTGGCTTCAAGTTAGACTCGATTTAGCACTTGTGCTGATTGCTTTCTGGAATGGCAGTGCATTCCGCAATCTTCTGTTCTTTTTATTGATAAAAATGTAATATGCCAGCAGGAAAAATAAAATAAATATTAATAACAATACAAAATAATATACCAAAAATCATTTAAAAAGCAGTGCCTGTCATTTTACTGCTGGTTACTCTTTTATATATTGACAGTCTGATATATCAAATATATATATATATATATATATAATATAATATATATATATGCATAGATAGTTGCGTCACCTTTTCTTTGAAGGGCTTCTGGGTAATCAGAAAGCCGCCTTATCATCTGCATACTCAGACTGTGTTTGCCGACCCCTGTGCGGCTTGCGTTGTCATGATACCGTAAGGCGTCGCTCTGCCAAAGCGCCCAGGGTGCCCGTGTGCCCCACCCCCAGGCTGGCACGATTGTATTTTTTACATTTCTTTTTAACCTTTGCAGCTCACTTCATCGTTTCCAAACTAGCTGCACTCTTGGAAACCTCCCGGAAACGACTCAAGCCAGCCTGGCACGTGGGCCGATGTGGCAGACGCTTGTCCTATCATGACGATGCCAGCTCTTTATTTATTTTTGTTTATTAGCCTTTTTTTTGTTGTTGTTCTGAGCATGTCATTTTATTTTGCTTCTTCTCTTTCTTTTCGACTGGACGTTGTTGTGAACATTCGGGGGAACAAAAACAAAATCGAGGAGGTTTTCGAGATATTTCTCTGAGAACACATAGATGCAGTGTTAACTTTTAAGGGTTTTATTTTTTGCATTATACTTTACAAATATTACCATAGTAGATTATCATTTATCGCTTGCTTGCTTTACAAACACACACACCAGCGAGAACCTGTTGCCATTTAGTTGACCGTTTCAAACAAGAGCAATTGCCCTTTTCTCGCTCAGGTATTGAGAACGTCTACCGACTCGACGGCACTCCATTGGCCTTCCCTTCTTCCAGCATTCATTCATATTTCCTCACCTCAATTAGCTGGGGTGGGTTTCTGTTTTCATCTTTTCAGAATTGACCTCGGTGGTCACTGCAGACATTTTCCAGATAAAGCTGCGTTTGCTTTCCTTGAGTGCTGATCAACAGGAACTAAATGGCCACTCGTTTTCAACTGGTGTGAAGAAACAGCTTTGACAATATTTGATTATATCATTGTATTCAGCCATTACTGTTAGCATATGCTCGTAACTTCATACAATTACTGGAAGTGAGTATGTTTCCCTATGCAAAAAAAGAAAAAAAAAAACAAAATGTATAAAAAAAAATAAACAAGCTATGCTAAAACTGAGTCCGACGCTCCCGTGTGGTCTGTGTGTGGTCCCAAAAGGTGACATTGTGTCCTCTCCTTACCCAGACTCCGAGGAATCAGCAGACATCACCAGCGTTTGGCGAGGTGCCGTAAGTATGGGCAGTGTGGGCACTGAGGTGATTTTGTACAGCTTTATTTGTTAATAACGACATTGGAGCATTAGAGTTTATGTTGTTATCCTTCTTGTAGCTCTGCAGAGTTTAACTGTGTGTGTCCAGGGTTTCCAAAATTCTGCAGCTTCAACTTACCTTTCAGAACGATTGAGGCCATGAGTGTGACCAAGCGTCTTTGTTTTAAAAGTTTTAGCAGCGTTCTAAGCAGAAGCAATTCACGTAAAATTAGAGAGAGAAATTGATAATACAAAAGAAAAAAGAAAAGTTCTTATATACAGAAAGTCTCGTTTATACCGAGCGCCTAAAGGGACGTGAGCAAAAAAGAGAACATTTTGCACTCTCGTGAGAAAGTAAAATGTCGTGAGCCTGCAAAAGATTCTTGTGTGCAGTAGAAATTGAGGGGTGGGGGGGTTGATTTGTTTTGAACCTTTTTTTTGTAAAACTTGATTTATTTGTATGGAATGTTATTTGATTTTAATAAAATCAACAAAAAAAAAAAAGAAAGAAATTAGCTTGGGAGCCCGGGATATTTTTTCATACGCACGAGAAAAGAGAAATTTGTTTCCCCGTTCTCGTTACCTCATGGGCTCCATATGTTTAAGACTGTTATCTTGTGAACACAGGATATTTTTTCGCGCCTGTCAATTCACAGCCTTTACATGTTTAAGACTATCGATATAAAGTATCTATCAATCTATCTATCTATCTAATACACAAAAAGGATTAAAAGAAAAAAGTATTCCACATGCACACAAGAAAGTTTTGCGCGTTCACAAGCTAGTCTTGTATGCGCACCAGAAAGTGTAAAATGTCATGAGAGTACAAAAGCTTCCTGTGCACACACAAAAATATCACGGGAGCACTCCAAAGGTTCTCGTGCGCGCAGGAAGTAAGGTTTTTGGTTTTCTCGTGTTACTTTATGGACTCCGTATGTTTAAGACTGATGATGATACAAAACAGAGAAAGGTTCTTATATAAAGAAATTTCCGGTGTTTGCTGCATTTCTTTTCCTTCTGATCCTACACTTGCAGGACCTCCTGTGGTTCAGGGCGTACGTTCATATGGTCATGTGGGCAGAAAGCCGTATGCCGCTAATCGTACAGTTCAGGCTTCTAGCAGCGAGACTCTGCTCCTTAATGGCCAATGAACATTCAGTTATTGCAGATAAAGCTGAGAAACCTCCATTACTTGTTAGTGTACAGAGGGTGAGAAATGATACCATCATCTAGGTAACTATGTGAAAGTGATGTTCTGTTGAAATTAAGAGAACGCTCAGGTAAGTTTTAACATTAACTTTCTGACCTATAAAATGTATTCATTCTATCACAGAAGTGCGACTGGGGATCATCTTCTGGACTCAACAGAGGTAAGCAATACCACTCCGGGGCGAGAGGGGGCGCTGTCACTAATGATACCTTCTCTTTCTCCCACAGCATCGAGAAGACGCCCAGTGAGGGCATTCAACCGTGACACCTGGAGCAGGCCCCTCCCCTTCCAGTTGGGACGCCATAAAAAGGGACGGCCCCAGAACATGGCGTCTGTTTTGTCTTGGTAGAGTAATATATTGCTCTACTTTCCCCTTTTGTATTATTAATACGTAACATCTGTTTATAAGGTATTGTAGTATATAGCGTCTCTCCACCTTCTGTCCTACATCTATAACCTCAGGCAATTAGGTGCAGTAAAAGACAAGCAGGAATTAAGCTACAATTTAAATAATGTATTATTGATAATATTCATAAATAATAACAATATGCAAAGTACATTTGAATATTGGCAACCATACAACCTGATAAATGGTGATGTGTAGTTTCAGGCGGCACACGGACTTGTTAGTCACTAAAAAATGTCTCTAGTTAAGACCTCATTTGTGGTCAGCTTTCTTCAGGACGGGCCGCATGCCTGCCTCAATATGGCTGCCGAGCTGTGCTCTCCATTGTGTGGTCCTTTCAGTTCATCAGTTTGGTAAGAGAGAGAGTGTGAGGTTAAGCAAGCAGATTTATAGATGTTCTGTCCAACCCCTACAACCAATAGGATGTTGTGGTACTTAAAGGCTTCTGATACGAGCCAATTCCAAACAGCCATACTTCAGACCAATGGGGGGGGCAGAACATCTTCACACCTGCCACCCTCCAAAACCATCTGTTAAGGTAGAGCTTGGCAGTTAGGCAGCCTGGCTGAGAGACTTTAAACACTTGCCAACCTGGTTTAAGGCACATCCCCCAAATCCATCCATTACCCGCTATATCCTAACTACAGAGTCACGGGCGTCTGCTGGAGCCAATCTCAGCCAAAACAGGGCGCCAGGCAGTAAACAAACACTGAGCGGGGCGCCAGCCCACCGCAGGGCACACACACGAGGGACAACTTAGGATCTCCAATGCACCTGACCTGCATGTCTTTGGACTGTGGGAGGAAACCCACCCAGACACGGGCAGAACATGCAGATACCACGCAGGGAGGACCTGGGAAGCGAACCCTTAAGGGTCTCCTAACTGCGAGGCAGCAGCTCTACCCACTGCGCCACCATGCCGCCCTACATCCCCCAAATCCTGTCGTAAAATTCAAAGAGACTCGGTCCCAAAAGACAGGGGCAAACATGAATGCTTCTCACTAAAGTAACACGAATATCACATGTTGTTGTTTTGCCTAAATTACAAATAAAGACCTGCAAATTATTTATCAACTTGTATGGCAAATCTCACTCTCAACCAGGCTCCTGTGTGAGATAAAAGATTGAAACATTTTGTGGTCAGCATCTTTTTTGTTGTGCTTTTGTGCATCCTTTTGGTAGAATTAATCCGGGTTACCAGGGTGGTACCCCAACAATTCTTGCTGGTTTGAAGTGGTCCCCTACCCGCTGATCACAGCCCCTTTGGAAGTTTTCACATTGAGTCTCTGGAGTTCATCTGAGTGTTTCTGACAATGAAAAACGACGTTCTAAACAGATAAAGTTAAAAGTTAACACAGATCTCTGCAAATTTGAACCACCAGCTAAATAAATGGACGAGGATAAAAAAAGGTGTTTTAACAGAACGTTGAGTTTTAGGATATGAAAATGAGGCAAGCATTATGGGAAGGATATGCAAATGTAAATCAAACATTAGGAAGAAGTGCTGTTATCTACTGTATGTTTAAGCCTAGAGAAACTAACCAGTGTGTATTTGTTTGTAAGAAGATGTGAAATGGAGGCTTTTTGACTTTATTTAGCTTGTTCAGCTTATATCTTACAATTGGCTTAAAATAATTTCAGGTGCAGAGCTAACATAAAAGTGAGGGCAATTCTCAGTCGTGTGATTTTTGACTGATTTAACTTAAAACTTAAAACTTAAAACTTAACTCATAAAAGACCATCCATAGTGGAGACAAGATAATCAAAAAGAGAGCTGGGACACCAGGGGTGACCAAGATTAGTTCTAAAAATGGTAAAAAAAATATCAAGTGGAGAACATAAGTTTGTTGAGCTCTCAGAGAGGTCCTCGCTTGTTGAGTTCTGGTCCAGTCTGACGGTGATCTCTTGGGTCAGGTGGCCTTAAATAGTGAGGAGGCTGGTGAGTTCATCACGCTGTTGTTCAGCTGAAGCTGGGACCACAAGATGAACTGCAAACAAAACGGAGTACACGCCAGGGTCAAAACCCAAGGGGCAAACCCATCTCTTGTCAAGCCAGAAACGTGACTCATAAACTGGAAAGAAAGTCAGAAAACTGAAAAGCACACGTTAAGTCTTCTAGTTTTGTCCAAAACACGGATACCTGAATGGTGCATAAATGACCCTCTTGAAGAGTCGTGCCGATGACTGGAGACTTCCGGAAGGACATTGCGAAAGTCATAAAAGTGCACCACCTGTCAAAACAGAGCTGTGATAAGACACTTAAAAATGACAGCTTAGTGAGGAACCAGGATCGGGCAAAATGAATGCTTTAATCAAATTCCTGAATCACAGGATCCCCACAATCGCCACCAAGCAGTCCCAAAAACTCCTTAGGAAAAAGTGAAGAAATGAATAAAGAACACCAATCACAACAGCTGTGCAGAAGTGACGCTATGGCTCCTCCGGATTGAGCTCCTCCATTTTAGTGCAAATGTAATGAAGTTGAATGGCGGTGTCACATCCAAATTCTTCCCTGTAACATTAGCTGTCCTAAAGCCCGACTGAGACGGCTGCACCTCACATGTCTGATAACAGTTTAGGTGGAGAGGCAGATGAAATGAGGGGATGACACACTTGCTTGACTTAAGAGCACAATGTTGGTGTGAGACAGAAGTGAGTAGGCTGAGAGCAAAAGCCCAGGGCTTCCTAGAAGATGGAAACGAGCGGAGGAGAGGACAACCCGGGTGACGTCATGGCAGTGCAGTTGGATTAAGAAGAATGGACTCTTTGAATCACACGCACGTCTCTCTCCTGGTTATGGAAGTTGATTTGAATCGTTCAGCTTGTGCATTTTCTTCTACTTTTAACTCCTACAACAACAACACAACTTTGATTTTGATCAGACATCTTCATACACAGGCTGTAGCTTTACAAGATGTCATCTTATTGCTGATGTTGAAGGATGCTAGCCTTCTATGAAAGAAAGAAAGGTTCTCTCTTCTCACAATACTCTCTCTTTTCTCACCACCACACTGCCATCCTCCAGTCAAGTGTTGCTCCGCGTCCTCCCAGCTCCAACTCGCCAGGGTAAAGGAGTGCAGTCCCTTTTATTAAGGAGCCAGGAGTACTTCCGATGCCAGGGCCACTGCCCGATGGAAGTACTACTAGGCCATATGAAAGTCCCATATTTTAAGGAGCACATCTCCCCCCAGTAGGGCTGTGCTGCTGGACTACAACTCCCAGCATTCCCTGCTGGTTTGTGATATGGAGGGCTTCTGCCATCTAGCACCTGGGGGGAATACACCTCCCACAGGGACAGTCCTCCCCTGTCTTCTTCTGTTGTGGCCAGGGAAGGTATAAAGGCCATGTCCATCCAGGTAAGGGATCAAAATCAAGATAAAAGTCAAAATCTGTTGGGGTTCCAAGGTCAAAAGACCACCCTGCAGACTCCTAGAATACATCCACAAATAAACTCAAATGATGCCTTAAATTAAAGCTTGGATCTTCTCTCTCTTGTTTCTTAAGTAGTTTCGCTTTTTCAGCTAACAAGTTAGTTTTCATCAGCGGGGAGATCTTTGCTCAAATATTAAACTAAGGCCTTCATTAATCAAAAGTGGGTAAAGGAAAGGCCGAAATGAAAAAAACAAGAAGTTAACAAAATTATGAAAAAGAGACAAATCCGAATGAAGGGAGGCGGATGTTGTTTTATACCAATGCAGTCCGATGGGCTCCAGCTGCTCTCCATGGGATTTTTCCCATGATACACTCCTCCTGTGTGGAACGTGGCCCGGACACTCCCATGTTTATTATATAAAATATTTACAGCGGAAGTGCCGGCTGTGCTCCCAGAAGCCCTCTGGGTGTCCCCAGTCTTCTTCCCCCCAGCACTTCCGCCACACCAGGAGACCACTTTTTATGGAGAAAGGTAAGGAAATCAAAATGGGCGCCATATCAAATTGTTTAATCGATTGCCGCATTGACAAAGGCAAAGCTGACAAGTAATTCACTGATTGCTTGACATCACTCAATCATTTCTTCTTCTCCCATCATTACACATTTTCCTACATTTATTTGGCATCCCTGGGTGGGCCAGGAAACACTGAGCCCTCACAAACTGCCTACGCTGAGCTGAGAAAGAACGAAGGAGTGAACCCTGAATCAAAATGCTTAGCAAAATATGGAATATCGGTGGCGGTCTGAACCCGTGTAGCCGTCACGCACGTTTTACAGGATGGCGGCTCCAGGAATTCTGCCACACATTCCCTCTTTTGTCAGCTGGCAAATGTCTCGTTTGTTTTTCATTTATTTGTAACTTTTTCCTTACTTTCAGAGAATTTTACGGCAGCATTGTGTATATGGGAGTAAATGCAGACACGGGAGGAACGTGGAGAGGAGTGCCTGTGTTGGTTAGCGCTGAGCCTTTGCCTGGGTTTACTCGGAGCCTCTTTAATTGAACAGATGATCTCTCGCACCCGTCTCCCGGCCTCTGTGAATTCACAAGCAGGTGACTCGGACCCCCTGTTCCTAAAATCAAAGTCAATGGCCCATTTCATTTAAGCAGCCTGCTCTTCCCTTCTGTTGCGGATTAGCGCTGGCTCCCGGCCCTCGGCACCTGATTTCAATCATACTCTTACCTATGATACAACTTTTTTTGGAGCTTTGGATGGAAAAATAACATTTCTCTTGGAAAATAATTCACATTTTTATTAGCGTTTTATGGGTTTCAGTTCTCTTCCGCATGTGGGTGATGACTACCACGTTTATTCTGAACGGCTGACTTTTGTTTTTTCAGAAGGACGACTTTTTGCCTTCCAGCACTCCCTGTTTGTCCTTTGTGAAGCTCCTGCTGAAGTTTGACTCCTCCAGGTTCACATTTCCATTGTCTGCACTTTTTGACCCCATGACAGATAATTGGTGTTTTCATACCGAGCCCACCTGAATTCAATGTACTCTTACATGACACCTTCCACGTCGTTCTGACAAAGGCCTTCAAGTCAACAAGGCCTCACAACGCAAGCTCATATATTTGACTGTCTCACCTCAGTTCAGATTCACACGCGCCTGCCGCTCGGTCTTGCGGATCAGACCGTATCTGATTTGACTTCTGGACTACTGCAGCTCTCCGCTGGCAGGAGTACTGGCGTGGGTCACCAAGCCGCTGCAGATGTTTCAAAAAGTGCTGGCACATGTGGTGTTCAACCAGCAGCGGTGAGCACGTCACTCCTCTTTTCAGATCACTACATTTACTTCATGTGGTGGCGCCTGTTAAGTTCAAATCATTGATGTCTGCCTACAGAGTAGTCAATGGGTCAGCACTTTTATACATGGAGACACTTTTGAGGTCTCCGCCACTCGGGTCTGGTGGTGCCACCTCTGCGTGACATCAAACCTCAGTCCGGACACTTTTCCACCTCCATCTCCAACTGCCAACCCCATCAACTCGTTTGTTAAATTCCTGCCTACATGATATTATTCAGCTTTTGTTATGCCACAAGGGGGTGCCACTGAGCCCAGGACACTGTAACACGGCACACATTAATGTGGTCAAATAAAGGACTTTCATTGTCACACGGCGCTTCTCCAGAATCCTCTCCAGTAATCCACCCGTCTGATGTACAGCACCGTACTGCTGAGTCTCCCGCAGTGCTAGAATGTCAAATACCGATGTCACCGCCATACGTGCCGTACTGGAATTCATGCAAGCGTGTTTTCATTGCCAGACGGTGCCGGGCGTTTCGGGGGCATCTTGGGGCTTTAACCCTTAAACTGCCACATACTTCATTCAGGAAGTGGTCCCCTGAGGCAGAGCAGGCTCTGAGAGACTGGAACTACAGACTGGGATATCCTGCTGGGGTCACATAGTGAGAACATTGAAGAGGCTGTTGAATGCACAACTGATTACATCAACTTCTGTATGGACATTGTAGTTCCAGTAAGACCAGTACGCTGCTATGCTAACAACAAGCCATGGGTTACAAGTGACATCAAAGGGCTTTTAAAGGTGGTGATCAGCATGAGCTCAAGTGCGTGCAGAAGGAACTCCGAGTCCAGCTCAGGGGGCGAAAGAGCAGTACAGGAGAAAGCTGGAGCAGAAGTTGCAGAACAACAGTATGAAGGAAGTGTGGGATGGGATGAAGATTATCACTGGCTGCAGCTCGAAGACGGGTGCCGCCATCGAGACAGACGTGGAGAGAGCAAACCAAATGAACAACTTCTTTAATAGGTTTGATCACAGTAACCCACTCTCACCTCGGAGTACTGCATCCTCCAACCATCCTTCTGCTGATACCAGCATAGGTGAGACATCCCCACCCACAATTACAGCAGCCCAGGTGAGCAGAGAGCTGAAAAGACTTTGTGCCAGCAAAGCAGCGGGTCCAGATGGTGTATCGCCACGATTGCTGAAGGCCTGTGCGTTGGAACTGGGGAGTCCTCAACAGCGCATCTTCAACCTGAGCCTGGAACAGGGAGAGTCCCGAGGCTTTGGAAAACATCTTGTATCACTCCTGTCCCAAAGGTATCACGTCCTAGTGAGCTGAATGACTTCCGGCCTGTTGCTCTGACGTCACATCTGATGAAGACCATGGAGGGCTGCTGCTTCACCACCTGAGGCCACAGGTCCGCCACGCCCTCGACCCTCTGCAGTTCGCATACCAGGAGAAGGTGGGAGCGGAGGATGCCATCATCTATATGCTTCACGATCCCTCTCCCACCTGGACAGAGGCAGTGGTGCTGTAAGAATTATGTTTTGGACTTCTCTAGCGCCTTCAACACCATCCAACCTCTGCTCCTTAGAGACAAGCTGACTGAGATGGGAGTAGATTCACACCTGGTGGCATGGATTGTGGACTATCTTACAGACAGACCTCAATATGTGCGTCTTGGGAACTGCAGGTCTGACATTGTGGTCAGCAGCACAGGGGCACCGCAGGGGACTGGACTTTCTCCGGTCCTGTTCAATCTATATACATCAGACTTCCAATATGACTCGGAGTCCTGCCACGTGCAAAAGTTCGCTGATGACACTGCTATTGTGGGCTGCATCAGGAGTGGGCAGGAGGAGGAGTACAGAAAGTTAATCAAAGACTTTGTTAAATGGTGCGACTCAAACCACTTACACCTTAACACCAGCAAGACCAAGGAGCTGGTGGTGGATTTTAGGAGGCCCAGGCCCCTCATGGACCCTGTGATCATCAGAGGTGACTGTGTGCAGAGGGTGCAGACCTTAAATATCTGGGAGTGCAGCTGGATGACAAATTGGACTGGACTGCCAATACTGATGCTCTATGTAAGAAAGGTCAGAGCAGACTATACTTTCTGAGAAGGTTGGCATCCTTCAACATCTGCAGTAAGATGCTGCAGATGTTCTACCAGACGGTTGTGGCGAGTGCCCTCTTCTACGTGGTGGTGTGCTGGGGTGGCAGCATAAAGATGAAAGACGCCTCACGCCTGGACAAACTTGTTAAGAAGGCAGGCTCTATTGTAGGAGTAAAGTTGGACAGTTTAACATCTGTGGCAGAGCGACGGGCATTAAGCAAACTCCTGTCAATCATGAAGAATCCACTGCATCCACTGAACAGGATCATCTCCAGGCAGAGGAGTAGCTTCAGTGACAGGCTGAGGAGATCATTCCTCGCCCACACTATGCGACTATTCAATTCCACCCGGGGGAGTAAATGCGAACATTAATTTTATTTTAATTCTTTTCATTTTTATTACTATTTAATTTAATATTGTTTTGTATCAGTATACTGCTGCTGGATTATGTGAATTTCCCCTTGGGATTAATAAAGTATCTATCTATCTATCTATCTATCTATCTATCTATCTATCTATCTATCTATCATTATATAGTGCCTTTCATCTATCTATCTATCTATCTATCTATCATATAGTGCCTTTCACTCTATCTATCTATCTATCTATCTATCTATCTATCTATCTATCTATCTATCATTATATAGTGCCTTTCATCTATCTATCTATCTATCTATCTACTTGGGGGGGTTAATGCACCCCTGGACGGCAAATACTTTTTTGCTGCACTTTTTAAGTAAACGTCACAATTCACAAAGAAAGGTGACATTTTAATGGAACACATTTCGTTTTTCACGCAGAGAGCATCACAATTACTGCAACGCGGGTCATTTTACACACTGCCAGTGAACTGTAAAAACTATTTAGAACAATATGTAGAAGACGTAGCTGATGAAATCACCAAGCCAACTGCGCTTCAAGTGGCTGCACTCACTCACACACACAGAGGTACGCGCTGACGCTGGCAGGCCAGTCTAGTGAAGCGGCTCAATCCCAGGGACAGTCAGGCAGCAGGGTGTCACGCTTGGGGCACAGAAACACAGGACACTGTAGAGACAGGGACTTCATTCAAACACTTTCAGAAGTGAAACGAGCTCTCAGATCCGGCACGATTAGAATACGCGCTGCCCTATTTGAGAGGCAGCAAAAAGACAAAGTGACCAACACTACTTTTCTACTTCACCACTTCAATTATAGAGACACACCAGTGAAAGCAGGGTCAAGTAAACGTGATTATTGGAAGACAATACATGGGATCACTGTAACAACAACAACAAACCTTCTATACATACAGTAATATCGCGCTGCAGTGCTTCACCTCCCCACACAATTCATGAGACCAACACTTGAAAACATACATCACTAATAAAGACACAACAACAAAAAAAACAATGGATTTATAGTCTTTTAAATCTTATCTGTACGGAGCGTTGAGCTCAGTCTGTAGTGGGGAACGAGACGCCGACCATATCTCTTGTTCTGGGAAACGTTCTGATTAACTGTTCCTTGTGTTGGCCCGTCAAGTCCTCTCCCGTATTCCTTCCTCCCGAAAGAAAAAATAATTTGATTGGAAATGAACCCGTGTTCACCTGACGATATCCAAGAGGTGTTAATCCTTTTTCTGTTATGGCCTCCTTCTCTCTCCTAGCTCTCTCTCTCTTTTTTTTTCCTTTTTTCCCGCCACCTATTTACATTCGGATAGCTCCTCCCCTTACAGTCTGTTGGCCCTCCAAGCCAAGTGCTCCCCCCCCTGTATAAAGGGCCGCCCCTAAAATTAAAGGCATACCACAAAAACAGGTGTGAGAAAAGGTACAAACTTACAGGTACACACACGTATTTCAGTTGACCGTTACACAGTTAGTTCTCGATTAAAGAATAGCCAAACGTCGTAGGGGAGCACAACGGGGGCAGGACCCCCAACAGGAGCAGAGGATGTCTGGGGGACGAGAGGGAAACAAAGCAATCAGCCAAAAAGGACAGGTGAGGTCGTGTTCGGGCTTTAAAGTAAGCGTAGCGTCGTGTCACACGACAGAGCAGCCACAAGTAAGGGAGCAACGTGAAGAAAGTCTATCAGCGTTTTTTTGAGGAGCGTCCGTGTCTTCTAAGGGTGCGTTCAGACCCCCCAAGCTCACAAGGGGCTGGCAGTGGTCGTTAGCTGGCTGCTCAACAAATGTATGGCCCTGACTGATCAGCTCCTGCGTGCTCACAAATGGCACTGGGGACCGACTATAGTGGTTTAAGAGTTCAGAGGAACAAAACGGAAAACACGAGAACACTCAGCTGGAGATGCGTCACAGTCAATCAGCAGCAAGGAGAAATGATTAACGCTGTAGCGGTCCGGTGCCGCTAAGACGGTGATTTATTTCTATTTTTTGTGGTGGAGATTCCAGGGACGCACCCAGCCTTGGCCTGCCCCACACGCACTCACAAACAGAGACAAAACAAAGCAGACCGCTAATCAAACAGCCAATAAAGAGTGTGATGAAAACGATGACACCAGCCCTGTCCCCCTTACGGCGACTACACATTAAATACAACAAAGCACAAACAAAAGACACACAGTAAATCAGGAAAAACGGCAACGGATGAAATTCTACAAAGTTGATTCTGTTCATCTGGACAGATGCCTTTCATCGCTCATCCAAGTGACTTCCTCGGTCTCAGTCGACTGCTGGTTTCTCCAGCCTCATAAACAGTACCGTGGCCTAATGACCGAACTATCACCGTTGACTAACAATGGGCCGTGTGATCAATGATACGCAGATGGTCCATTGATCAGTGGCCATGAGTGCCGTTCACAGAGACTTGGGGATGGCAGCGGTCACAGCATTGTAAGAGGGTGAGATCTCCTCGGTTCAGAGATGGTCGTTCCTTTTTCACGTAAATGGCCTCATTGACTCCTCACTCAAACCAGCGTTCCTCCCTGTCCAGGATGTGCACATCTTCATCACTGAAAGAGTGACCACCGTCCTGTAGATGTACATACACTGGCCTGACGAGGTAGCTCTTCTGTGTTGTGCCATCCACCTCGCCACTGGTTGTTTGGTTTCCCCGATGTGTGGTTCACGGCAATCCTCTTGGCACTGCGTAAACTTCACTACTCTGTCTGTGCCAGGGCACCCGGTCCTTGGGGTGAACCCATTTTTGCCGTACCGTGTTTTGGGGTTTGAAAGCCACTGAGACCTGCTGTTTTGAAAAAGTGTGTCTCAGCTGTTCCGATTCTCCTGCCACATAAGGGATCACCAAAGGTTTTCGCTTGGGCACCGGTTGTCCTTCCTCTCCTATATTGCTTAGAGGATTCTTTAGGTGTCTTCCCTGCTTTGACAAAAGTCCAGCTGGGATGACCACATTAACTCGGTGGCTTTTTGATGTGATGTTCTTCTGCTTCCCTGGCCGCTGTGTCTGTGGCTATGGTGTTTGCTCCGTGTTGTCGAGTCCTGATGACACCTGTTTTGTGCTCTAGTGGATGGTGACCTTAAATTCTGATCCGTATGCGTTGGTCTACGGTACACAACTTTCAAATGTCCCCCATTGCTGATGGAAATCTCACAATCTAAGAAAGCTAGCCTGTCCCGTTTCATGTCCTCCCTGGCGAACTGGATGTGTTTGTCCACTGAGCTGATGTGGTCAGTGAATTGTGGTACCTCCTGAGATTTGATCTTCATCCAGGTGTCGTCCACATGCCTGAACCAATGGTTCAGTGGTGTTCCAGGATAGGACAATAGCTCCCTCTTTTCCACTTCTTCCATATACAGATTGGCCACAATACGTGAAACTGAGGAACCCATGGCGCACTCCTGTTTCTGCCTGTAGTTCTGGCCTTAGCATATGAAATATGTGGATTGAAGACACAGTTCCACGAGCAGACACTCTTGGTCTTTCACCATCTTACAATGCTGTGATCGCTGCCATCCCCAAGTCTCTGTGAACGGCACTCATGGCCACTGATCAATGGACCATCTGCGTATCATTGATCACACGGCCCATTGTTAGTCAACGGTGATAGTTCGGTCATTAGGCCACGGTACTGTTTATGAGGTTGGAGAAACCAGCAGTCGACTGAGACCGAGGAAGTCACTTGGATGAGCGATGAAAGGCATCTGTCCAGATGAACAGAATCAACTTTCTAGAATTTCCTTACCTGGATTATTGAGCAAGCATCGAGACAACGGATGACATATAATGATGAAGATAGATAGTCCAGAGATCCGCACGCTGAATGGGAATGTAAAGATAGTCCTACCAGTAGTATGGTGAAGACGGGTGGACGGGTTCAGGAGCGCTCCTTTCTTCGCAGGACGGCAATGAGTCCACTTACAGTCCTCATGTGCACAGGCAGACGGCAGACAATCCAGACCCCAACCACGAAATGATCGAGTGCAAAATGAATAAGTACAGGTGACCCAACAGACAGACAGACAGGAACTTGAAACACAAATTACTAATACTTTTATTTTCTTTTCATTTCCGGCCCCCTTTTTAAAAGCCGCGCTGACATCCTTTGACCCCAACAGCCCCAGCACCCTCAGCAGAAGACCAATCAGAGCCACTGCAGGGACTGCTGGGAGTTGCAGTTTCAAATTCTATTGGCTACTTTCACCTTCCCAAGCCACGTTTCCCTCTTCGGTTGCTTCCTGTTCCCTCTACAGTGCAGTATTGCCACGGAAAAAGCCAAAGCAAATTGCGGAGGATATTTGCGGTTTCCGCTAACAATTATTTGACAGGTTCTAAGGAAAAATCTGCGAATGACTGAGGCCGCAAACTCTGAACCGCGACTTCGCGGGGGTCTGCTGTCGACTGGTTTCTCATCCTCGAACGCACCCTCCAGCAGCTGTGCCAGGGAGCAGAGCTGGTCTTCTGACCCATGGCCAAGACGGAGTCCACATTGTCCCTGCTGTGTCTTTGGCTCAGCCATCGGATGGATTCTTCCTTCCAGCACACCTTCATCTGAGGAGTGTAATCCCACTGTGGCTGCGGACCTCCATACCAGTCTGCCATTAAAGAGAAAGTTTTACTCATCTTCTGTGGAACATCGAATAGACGTATTCATCGTGCTGTCCCAACGATGTTCAACATCTCTGCTCGGAGATCCACCGCAGTGGCCTTCCCATCACGGAGTCCGTGAAACACCATAGTGGCTCTGTGGCTCAGGGTCTGCGCTGGTATCTGGGAGATTGCTGGTTCAAGTCCCATTGCTGCCTGGATTTGGTCCTGCTTTGTTGGACCCTTAAGCAAGACCCTTAATCTGAAAATGACTCTGGGGGGGCTGTACAATGGCTGACTATGTGCTCTGACCCCCAAAGGGCATGCGAAAAGACAACTTCTCCTCGAGGATGAATGCGGTATCTCAAATAAAAGAAGAGTGATGGGATCCCTCCGCCGGACGTGTGCCCAATGCTGCCTGGTGGTAGGAGGATGTGGCCATTGAGCTGAGGTGTGGCGGGTGCCACATGTACTGTTGGCCTTTTGTTAGTTTGACTCTCCTTAATGAATCCCAGAAAAAATGGGTTGCTCAGCACGGATGGGACTGATTCCCTAAAGAGGATTTAACCTGGAAAAAGAGGAATGTGAGGGCAGTGGTATCGGCTGGTGAAGAAGAGACGTCACCAATAGTGGTTTCAACTCTCTAGGGATGAAGGTGTCAGGGCTGCGTGAAGTTTTTATGGTTGCTGGAGTGCCAATCCTGCCATCCACCCCTAAGTTTTCCCTGGCAGTTGGAGGACCACTTGCAGGGCCAGGTGCAGTTTAGCGCGTTTCTTAGAGGAATCTGTCAGCAGGTGAGCCACCATCTGTGGTCTAGTGACCCACGTCCTACTTACATCACACACATCCAAATGTGTTCCTCAGAGAGTCGCAGGCAGGTGACTGATGGACGGGTCTTACGGATGACACTGAAGTTGTGACCCGCTGGGCTGCCAACGTTGAGCAGCTGTTCAAAGCTGATCCTCCAGCTCAGACGTTGGGTGAACTGAGTCCGCAGTTCTTGAGGCTGGTCCTCCAATTAGCTGTGAACCCCCCAGTCTCACTGAGATGGCACAGGTGGTGAACCAGCTGAGAGTAGAGAAGGCAGCAGGGATCTGTGGTATCCGAGGTGAACTTCTCCAGGCTGTCCTCCTGGCATTGCTAGCAATCTTTGCTTCCATCTGGGAGACGGGCGTCATCCCAGCTAACTGGAAAATGGGACTTGTCGTCCCTATCTGGAAAGGGAAGGGTCATCGCCTGGATTTGGGCAACTACAGGGGGATAACACGGCTCTCGGTGCCAGGTGAGGTCCTTGCTAGGGTCGTCCTCAATAGAATCCATGATCACTTGATCACCTGCCAGTGACCGGAACAGTCTGGTTTTACGCCTAAGAAGTCTACCATCGACCGCATCCTGGCACTGAGGGTTCTCATGGAGTGCAAACACGAATGTCGGCCGAGTTTCTTTGCAGCCTTTGTCAATTTTCATAAAGCGTTCGACTCAGTTGATCGACCTGACCTGTGGGACATCTTGAGGGCTCGTGGGATCCCCTCGAGGTGGCTGGATATCATGGCCGGCCTGTCCACTGGTACTGGGAGTGCTGTGCAGAGTGGAGGCAGACCCTCTGTGTTTTTCCCAGTTTATTCTGGGGTCTGTCAGCGGTGTGTTCTGCTCCTACTCTGGTCAATGCTTGTATGGACTGGGTGGTGGGCAAGGTGGTGGGGTCCAGCGGCTGTGGGGCATCTGTTGGTGAAGAAAGACTTGCGGATCTTGACTTTACTGACGATGCTGTGACCTTCATGAAGTCAATGGAGGCTCTGACTGGGGGTCCCGAGAGACTGAGTGAGGGGTCTGAGTGTCTGGGTTTGTGAGGGTCCTGATTAAAACCAAAGAGCCAGGCCTTTAATGACCTCTTGGGCACATCAGCAGTGTGTCTGTCTGCAGAGAGAGTGTCGATCTCGTCCTATGAAGTCAGTAGATGGCTTGGGAGAGCATGGGGGGTCCTGAGGTCGCTGGCTTTAACAAAGCACCACCTGAAACAACGTGTGACCCTCGCGGCCGCTTCATTTTATTGTTGGTTTAATACGATTGTCTTCCAAACTTTGGATTGTCACCTTCAGTCCCACTGCTTCCAGTTTTCTCTTCATTCTGTGCTTTTGTTGTTTGTGAGGACTTTGTATTCTGAAAGCAGCACCGTCTTGTCTGTGTGTGCCGCTGTGTGCCACTGTGTGCAACTGTGTACCACTGTGTGCCGCTGTGTGCCACTGTGTACCACTGTGTACCGCTGTGTGCCGCTGTGTGCCGCTGTGTACCACTGTGCTGTGTGCCGCTGTGTGCCACTGTGTGCCGCTGTGTACCGCTGTGTGCCACTGTGTACTGCTGTGTGCCGCTGTGTGCCGCTGTGCTACGTGTGCGGACTGGAAGGGAGAATGAGGTCAAAAAATGAAAAAGTGTAAATTTGCAGAAGCTGTTGTGGCGTTCATAACAAGTGGGGTAGAAGCACATAATAAACGAGTTGTGTCAGAGATCTCTCTATTACAGAAACAGACAGACAGACAGACAGACAGACACTTTCACGTCCCGCCAGACGGGCCGGTCACGTCATACTTACAGCCTTTAGAAGTGAGTCCCGTGAGACGCACGCAGAGCAGGTTAGAGATTGCAGCAGTAGGGAAATTCAGCAGTCTCAAGAAAATGAGAGTAAAGATCGCAAACCAATGGAAAATATTACTTGGTGACATAAAGGATCAGCGAAACTGTCTGGGGGACAAGAGAGACAAAGCAGTGACTTTAAAACGTTCGACGCGCCGCACGGGAGCAGCAGCTGATCGAGCAAAGAGGAGGTAAAAAAACCAACGGCTGTTTGATTCCCTTTGTGTCCCGTTTAAGAGGGGGTTTGGAGGAGCAAGCGTTCGGCCCCCCTCGTCACAACAGCGCGTAGCGTTTGACGGTGTTGGCGAGCGAAGTGAACAGGCGAAGCCCCCCAGTTTTAAAATATTCAAATGTGTTCTTCCGTTTCATTGTTTAGAATTGAAATATTCTCAGTTGTAATAAAATGTTGTCATTTGTCCACCCTGTTAGGGGTCCGTAGTGGGCTACTAAAGGATCAAAACTCAATAATAACCTCAGATTTGTAATCTAAAACGACGCCCTGCATGCTTAGGTTTGCATTTTTAACCTTCTGGCAGCGAGTCTAAGAGGGGCAGGACCACCGGGAAAGAATCAAATATTGAATCCCATTCGTGATCAGCAACCTGGGAATATCGTAACGCAACGCGTAGGAGGTGTTCAAGGACACTGGGGGTCTTGGTTTGTCCCAGTAAATGATATGGGGTGCAGGGAGAGCAAGAGGGTCAGGAAAGGAAAGGATAGGACGAGGTGGACCCCAGCCTTGTGGACAAACCACAGAGGAGTCCAGGAGGAACATGAGGACCCAATGTGTAAAATGTGACTTGGGGTTAAGATCCTCCATTCATCCTTTAGACCCTCCTGAAAGTATGAAAATCCAATTTGTGTGGGAATCCTGAAAATAAAGTTATGGCGTTTAAAGTTGGCGTAAAACGTCTAATGTGGGAGGGGCTAGATGGTGGAGTGGCAGCAGGGTGGGTGGGGCTAGGCGTTTGAGTGACAGAGAGATGGGGAGGGGCTCGATGCTCACGTGGCAGGCATGGGGGGGTGAGGCTCCTTCATAGTCCACTGGCGAGCCTTCAAGAGGATCTGAGAAAGGGAGATCTTCGGAGAGGATTAAATTCAGTGAAACAGGAGCTGTTAGTGCCCACCTTGGTGATTTGTGGTTGCTAAGCACCACATGGTCGTACCACCAGATTCAAGCTTTGCACATCTCCTGCTCCCATGATCCTTGTCACATCCTCATTCATGACATGGTTGAGATGTGCCAGGTTGGTCTTGTCATTACCGGTTGGCACAATTGGGCTGGGGGGACATCTGTCTTGTACAGCTTTGACTTGGGGTGATTTGGTGCCATGCAGCTTTGACTTGTGCTCATGTGTCACCATCAGAGCGGACGAGTGGACCAAGATCTTGGAACTGGGGGACCCTACAATCCATTTATAGGCCCCTCACGTATTTTATCTTCTTGATGTTCAGTTCCAGTCGCGTGTTCCACTGCTGGCCTCGAGGTCTTGGCACAATTCCTTCATGAACAGGACATCCTCATCATAAAGTAATGTCCACGGGCGTAGCACCTCGATGTTCCCATGGCAGTGTCCATGGCTGGATCCTCACGTGGAGAAGTGGGACCTCTTGACTGGCTCGGGTATCTCACACGCAACGTGAAGGAAGAGAGGAAGAGACTTGTGGAGCTCGTTGCTGTCCTTCTGGAAGGTCAAAGTGCAGTGAAAGTTTAAGTGGATTGCTGAGTCCAACAACAGGGACACTATGGGGGTCTCAGGATTCACTTCAACAGACTGCTTGGCCTCCATTTGTCATTGGTGGGGACAGTGTGACGTCCTCCCCTGTCGGACGCTGAGAGGCTTCCTTCAGCAGATTTGACTTTCCAGCTCCTCAATAAAATATCAGGAGGCTCGTTAGTCGACTGGAGAATCTGCAGCTTAGCAGACCATCTGGAGGAAGATGAAACGCATTTCACCAAAGAACAATGGAGCCAGGAAATTCCATCGCAGAGCCGTCGTTAAATGCTTTAACTTCAGACATTCCAGCTGTGTAAACGTCAAGATTTCAATTTCCACAACTCCTGAAAACAAATCATTTCACAGAAAGACAAAATGTCGACTTCTCCACTGAGTTCCTACCAGCCTTGAGCTGACCCGAGACATTCGCCTGGAAGACGTGACGTTTGGTTCTGAAAAGTTAGTCACCGTTCCAGCGGACTTAAGGAAGACGAAAACGACGCAACTCCTCTCTCCTCGAATATTTGCGATGTCATCCACTTCCGTTGTTCCAGGCCCTGATCATCGTGGAATCACAGAGTTCAAAAGGAATACAAACGTGACGGACAGGAAGTTAGAAAACGGATACAGCGGGCCCACCTAATGACAGAGGGGCTTTACTTCCGTTGTCGACAGCAGAATCAAAATATTAGGAAGTGGAGACACTTTGTCACGGCTTTGGTCGACTTGTACGGAAGGGGAGTCACACGACGACGGCTGAAACGTAACGAGCGGAAGAATTCTCCAAAATGGAGCAACGCAGTCTTCTGTGTCAGACTGGAAATGTTAGGAAGTGGGGTCTCACTCTGTTATCATCGACGGAAGCTTACAGAAGGGGAGACCCCCAAATGTGTAGAAGTGAGCTCAGTCTTTACCTACTGTTGAGGATACAAGAAAACGGAGGTCAAGCTTAATTGTCGAAGAGTCACAAGAGGACATCTGATGCTTGAGAGATGAGTCCATTAAAATGGGCCGACTCGGTCGACTGTGACAACGTTAGAAAGGGGGGCGCACTCTCTGTGAAATATCGGAATCTACAAAGGGGCGTCCGCCGTCCTCACATGTCGCCTCAGGCACAAAGTTAGCTAAAAGGACCCGACTCATCTGTAGCAGACTGCGAATGATCACAAGTGGGGTCTCCTTGTGACCGTTTAGACTGACGTATACGGAAAGGGGGTCCTTCAAATGGGGTGACCTGAGCTCAGAATCAGGCTTGAACGCGACGTCACAATCCGCCACCGCAGACTGAAGTATACAGAAGGGGAGGCGTCATCGTCACCTGTGCACTGCAGGTGGTCTCATGTCACGTTGGAGAAAACAGAGCCGTGTGACACCCTTAATGTCCAAGGAGGTCGCGCTGTGACAGCTTCAGAAGGGGAGGCGCACAACGATATGTGAAACTTTAAAATGTTTAAAGCTTAAAAACTCGAAATGTTAGGAAGGGGGGTCTCACATTCTGTCGTCAGAGACTGAAGCATACAGAAGGGGAGCCCCCCAATCCCAAGAAATGAGTGCAAAAGTGAAGTCAGTCTTTACAAATATCGGAAAACGCAGACGTAGGTTCATCTTAATTCACTTGGCTGGACTTGGCAGAATATTCGGATAGCATGGGAAAGGCGCTATATAACTAAAATGGATTAACATCGTTCATGATTAGGATGGGGGGCTCACATTGTCACAACTTAGACTGACATGCGCAGGAGGGGGACTTAGCACAGTCTGGACCAGGGGTCCTCCATCACGGTCCTGGTGGGCCGCAGTGGCTGCAGGTTTTCACTTCTACCAGTTTCAGAATTAGAGCCCATTTATTTACTACTAAAGCAAGACGTGTTTTGGGCTCCGTTTTAGTTGTCAGAATTCAGAACCCCTCATCGCCTCTTTTAGTGTTTAGCAGCGTTTATTATTGACTTCACTTGGAATTGTTGCCCGTTTTCTTAACCAGACATCAGTTTTTAATGAAATGCTGGTAATTAATAAACCTGCAGCTCTCCTTTGAAACAACTCTGCATGTGCGCCATGAAGCCACCGTGTTAAAAAAGGTTTGATATAAATGAGAGATGAACTGGAAGGAGCCATCCATCCATTATCCAACCCACTATATCCTAACTACAGGATCACGGGGGTCTGCTGGAGCCAATCCCAGCCAACACAGGGCACAAGGCAGGGTGCCAGCCCAGCGCCGAACTGGAAGGAGCGTTACGTTCAAATCTGTTCTGCTCCACAAAACACACAAATGGGAAGGAAACTCAGCAGTGCAGTTCACATTTCTCTTGGATGAATGAAAGCAACAACAAGGCAAGTTTCATTATCGGCAAGGACCGCCTTCCACTTAGTTAACTGACTGGAATGAAAACCCACAGCCTCTGCGGCCCCCCACAAGACCGTCACCGAGGACCCCTGGGCTGGACACAAACTCAAGTGCCTCACGTCCTGACCTGCACGGGCACAAAATGGAAAACGGGCTTTAAAAAAATAAAAACCTTACAAATGTAATTCAAGGGAGAGGATGACCATAAAGTTCTGGCATAAAGGACAAAAACAAACAAAGTTCCATTAAACATAAAGAATGTATTTAAATAAGCAAAACTGAAACAAAAAGGACAAATGTATCATTTTTGGACATTTGAACTATCAGGCTGGATTCTCTGTGTAGACTTATCTTGTCAGTCATTGTTTAAGGACTTTTCTTAATATTCCTTCATGTTATGTTTTCATTTTGTTTGGATTTGGATGTGGTGGACCTGCTGTCACGATGGCTTGTGTGTTCTTGGCTGTCATGTCATGTGACGTCACCTGTACACCACTTTAAAAACGGGCAGAGCGCTCTTGATGGCAGCCAATGTTGTGGATAAACAAAGAAACTCCGAGTGTGATGTGTGGTGTGAGTGAAGACAAAAAGAATTTAACACTCTTCATTCTGAGCCGGGTCAGCGTTTGGGGTTTGGACGGCAACCTTCGGTTTGTGACCTCAGCAATGCTCCTGGTTTACAGTTCTTCTCCTGATCCTCTCTGTCTGTTCTTGTCTGCTTAGTTCTTCACTGGCAGGTCAGTGCATGAGTGTGCCCAGCGGTAACCTGGCACCCCCTCCGGAGCGGGTTTGGTGCCAGTGATGGACAAACATTAACAGGATTAAATATGCTGTTTATCTCTGCTTTACATTATATGGTATTCTCAATATCTATCATATAGCATCTATCTGTCTAGAATCTGTCATATAGTGCCTTTCATATTATCTAGCTGGATGTCTGTTCTGTCAAATATCGGTTTTATACGGTAGTGCCTTTCACATCAACTCATTACATATCTGGACTCTAACATCTATGTATCTGTTTTAGCTTAATCTGTTATATAGTGCCTTTCATGTCTAACAATCTACTGCTACAGCGCTTTCTTATATATCTCATTTGGTATTATGTAGTTTATAAAATATCTCATATAGTGCGCAATATTTAGCAAGATTTCTATTTTACATTTGTCTCTATATAATATATAGCGCCTTTCATTATCTATCTATCTATCTATCTATCATGCCTTTCATTATCCATCTATCTATCCATCTATCATTATATAGTGCTATCTATCTATCTATCTATCTATCTATCTATCTATCTATCATTATCTATCTATCTATCTATCTATATCTATCTATCTATCTATCTATCTATCATGCCTTTCATTATCCATCTATCTATCTATCTATCTATCTATCTATCTATCTATCTATCTATCTATCTATCATGCCTTTCATAATCTATCTATCTATCTATCTATCTATCTATCTATCTATCTATCTATCTATCTATCTATCATGCCTTTCATTATCTATCTATCTATCTATCTATCATTATATAGTGCCTTTCATTATCTATCTATCTATCTATCTATCTATCTATCTATCTATCTATCTATCTATCTATCTATCTATCTATCTATCTATCTATCTATCTATATATCTATCTATTATCTATCTATCTATCTATCTATCTATCTATCTATCTATCTATCTATCTATCTATCTATCTATCTATCTATCTATCTATCTATCTATGCCTTTCATTATCTATCTATCTATCTATCTATCTATCTATCATGCCTTTCATATCTATCTATCTATCTATCATTATTCATCGCCTTTCATTATCTATCTATCTATCATATAGTGCCTTTCATTATCTATCTATCTATCTATCTATCTATCTATCTATCTATCTATCATATATCATGCCTTTCATTATCTATCTATCTATCTATCTATCTATCTATCTATCTATCTATCTATCTATCTATCTATCTATCGATCGATCTATCTATCGATCGATCTATCTATCATGCCTATCTATCTATCTATCTATCTATCTATCTATCTATCTATCTATCTATCTATCTATCTATCTATCTATCTATCATGCCTTTCATTATCTATCTATCTATCTATCTATCTGTCATTATATAGTGCCTTTCATAAGTCAGTGTCTCTTTATTTTATTGCCCCTCTAATCTCTCTACTGATCACAGAAGCTCCTTTGTCGTCTGTCTCTTATATAGCGCCTTTCTGTTACAAAGCACCTCTGACCTTTCTTTCTGTTATAGTACCTTTCACCTTTGTGCTCGTCTGTTATTATAATTATTATTTATTTATTTCTCATCTCCTCTGCCCACTCTTATTGTGCCCCCCAGTGCCCCCTGTTTGGCTCGCCACGCTGATGGTCACTGACAGGTCACCACTGAGCTGAACACGTCGCCCCCCGCCTGCCGCTGATTAGGACGTCGCACTGACGCCTTTTCTTCTTCTTCTGACTTTAATAATTCAAATCACAATCCGTTCTCCATGATGGATTCCAGATGTCCGGCTGCTTTTCTTTTTCCCATTTTTTGCAATGTGATATCCATCAGGTCTCAGAATTGTAAGGGAGCCAACAGAGAAACTGGTGTGTTAATACTAAAATAAAATAAAAAATCATAAAAAGTCGGCGTCCTGTGGTGTGACTTTGTAAGAACGTGAAATGATTAAAAAGACAAACCAAAGGCGCCAAACATGACGTGCTGGGAGTCCGTCAGTGGCTAAGCTGAGACCACCAATGAGACAGGTGGGACTGAAGACCCCGGATGAGGAGAGGACCGTGCGGAGGGCACAAAGCCACCCCAAGCCAGGGGTCTCAAACAGAGTCAAGTGGAGGCGGCCCCACACTTTCAGAAATGCGGGCTCTTTATGGCACTTTCTGGTCCTTTACTGGCTGGCGTGGAAAGTCACTGCTGGACGGATGACCACCTCATTCTGGGATGGGTTCTTTGTGTATGAAGTTGGCTCCTACCTGGCAGGTAGAAAATTCTTTGTTAGTTGTGGTAATCACAACTCAAAGACCCCTGATATCCAATATGGTGGTCCACAAGGCTCTATCCTGGTCCGCTGCTCTTCTCAATTTACATGCTGCCGTTAGGTCAGATTATCTCAGGGCACAACGTGATCTACCACAGCTATGCTGATGACACACAGCTGTACTTATCAATAGCACCTGATGACCCCGACTCTCTTGATTCACTAACAGAATGTCTGACTTGTATCTCAGAATGGATGAATAGTAATTTTCTCAAGCTAAATAAAGAGAAAACTAAAATCTTAGTGATTGGCAATAATGGATACAATGAGGCTATTAGAAATAAACTGGATACATTAGGATTAAAAGTCAAGACGGAGGTGAAAAGCTTAGGGGTGATTGTTGACTGTAATCTGAATTTTAAATCGCATATTAATCAGATCACTAGGACAGCATTTTTTCACTTAAGAAACATAAGTAAAGTTAGACCTCTTATATCACTGAAAGATGTTAAGAAATGAGTTCACACTATTGTGTTCAGTCAACTAGATTACTGTAACGCACTCCTCTCAGGACCACCCAAAAAAGACAGAAATCACTTGCAACGAGTGCAGAATGGAGCTGCTAGAATCCTAACTGGGAAAAGAAAATCCGAACACATCTCTCCAGTTTTAATGTCACTACACTGGTTACCTGTGTCATTCAGAATTGACTTTAAAATACTGCTTATGGTTTATAAAGCCTTAAATAATCTGCGCCATCTTATATATCGGAATGTCTGACATCTTATATTCCAAATCGTAACCTCAGATCCTCAAATGAGTGTCTCCTTAGAATTCCAAGAACAAAACTTAAAAGAAGTGGTGAGGCGGGCAGGCGGCCTTCTGCTGTTATGCACCTCAAATCTGGAATAGCCTGCCAATAGGAATTCGCCAGGCTGATACAGTAGAGCAGTTTAAAACACTGCTGAGAACACATTACTGTAACATGGCCTTCTCATAACTTCACTTTAACTTAATCCTGATACTCTGTATGTTCAATTTCCTCATAATAACTATTCATGGTGGCTCTAAAATCCATACTGACCTCAACTCTCTCTTCTGTTTCTTTTTCCTGCGCCACCTCCACCCACTCAAAACATCCTGATGCTCCAACATTGATGGACTGAAAGCCAGAACTCTACGTGACCATCATCTTCATCAAGTCCTTCCGTGAGAACCCTAAATCCAAAGAGGACTGTTTCATTGATGTTAGGTGGAATGTCCAGAGAGGACTGGGTGGTCTCGTGGCCTCAGACCCCCTGCAGATTTTATTTTTTTCTTCAGCCGTCTGGAGTTTTTTTTTTTTGTTTTTTCTGTCCACCCTGGCCATCGGACCACCTTACTCTTATTCGATATTAATTAATGTTGACTTATTTTATCTTCTTATTGTGTCTTTTATTTTTCTATTCTTTATTATGTAAAGCACTTTGAGCCACTGATTGTATGAAAATGTGCTCTAGAAGTAAATGTTGTTGTTGTTCTTTCTGCTCTCAAAAATGTCCCAATATGTAGGGGAAAAAAACAACTGAAATCTCGAATGTGTGGTGGGCTGCAGGACATGGCAGGCGGCCTTGATCCCGTATGCAGCGAGGGTCCTTTAAACATCCAGTGCTGCCCATTCACTCTGTGACAGACCTCAATAAAGTAAACCTTCTCAGCGAGGGGGTCTTTTGGGAGCCACAAATGGTTCCCCCCTGTGGCATCGCTCTGCAGGACCACCCCCTTCATTATTCAGAAGGACAGAAATTCAGATGTCTGGCCATTTTGAGGTCACTTCACCGTGGAACTCACGCCTGAGAAGCCATTCTTTGCAGTTATTTCTTGTTTTTCTGCTTTTCAATCATATGGGGTCAGTGGGTGGTCCCCCTCCTCTTTATTGGGGTCTGTCTAATCTCTTACAGCGTGTTGGGGTCAACCTCTCTACCAATACAAGAAAAGCGCTTTATACTGAGTGTTGTCTGTCTGCTTTAAAGTATGCAGACGCCTTTCTAGGAAGGGACCCCCTGACCTTGAGCCTCAGACCCCCTGACCTTGAGCACCGTGGATGTGTTACGTTCTTCATGCCTGGACCACCCTGCCTTGCCCACTAATCTGCGTGCTATCAACTACATGCTAAAGATGCTCTTGTCAATTCATATCCACAGCTGTGTGCAAAAGTAAGTGCACCCCAATGGACACGGTTGACTCTCTCAACGGTCAAACATTAAAGGTGACCTGCTTGAACAGATGACTCAGTGGACTGACATGCTCTCTTCAGTCTCGTACTCTAAAATGCAGATTCGTCACGTAGAAAACGCCAGTCAGGTACCCCGACAATTCTCACCACATCAAATCAAATGAGGTGCCAACGAGCGGAACCTCCTAAGGGAGTCTGTGGTGGGCCTGACTGTCTTGTTTAAAGCACAGACAGCGAGGGTCTGCTGTTCTCTTTGCTATCGACATGCGTGGTGTCATCACGTCACAAATCAGTGACAAGGTTGTGGGTGCCTAGGAGTCCGGCGAGAGATTTAAGATACTTGGGATCAACAGCACAGAGTAACGGGGAGTGTGGAGGAGAAGTGAAGAAGAGAGTGCAGGTGGAGAAGAGTGCCAGGAGTGATTTGTGACAGACGGGTACCAGTAAGAGTGACAAGGAAGATCTACAGGACGGTAGTGAGACCAGCTGTGTTTTATGGGGTGGTGACGGTGGCACAGGAGACAGAGCTGGAGGTGGCAGAGTTAAAGATGTTCAGATTTGCATTGGGTGTAATGAGGATGGACAGGATTAGAAATGAGGACATTAGAGGGTCAGCTCAGGTTGGATGACCAAGTCAGAGAGGTGAGCTTGTGTTGGTCTGGACGTGCAGAGGAGAGATGAGGGATATAATGAGAGAAGGGTGATAAGGATAGAGCTGTCAGAGAAGAGGAGAAGAGGAAGGACTGAGATGACAAGGACAGGAAGATATGGAAGATGATGATCTGCTGTGGCGACCCCTAACATGAGCTGCCAGAAGAAGAAGAAGAATAGGTAAGGTGGGACTGATCAGGGGTCAAACACGCACCAAAGACATTTCACGGTCCAAAAAATGTTTGTTTTAAAAAAAGGTTTAGTGGAAACTGTTCACACAAGAATAGAGAAAAAGTTGTGACACACGCAGAACAAAGAGGCAAAAATATGTCTTCTTGAAACGTAACTTTTTATTCTTAAACTTCAGTTGTGTTCTACACTTAGAGATGAGTTACTTCTCTACGCTTTACTTCACATTCAGGAGCGCCTGATGACCCCGACTCTCTTGATTCACTGACCCCAATGTCTTACTTGTGTTTCTGAGCGGATGAGCAGTAAACGTCTCAAACTAAATGAGCAGAAAACAGAAATCTTAGGGACTGGCAAAAATGAATACAATGAGGTTATTAGAAATCAACGTGATGCATTAGGGTTAAAAGTCCAGACATTGAGGGGTTGACTGCGACCTGAATTGTAGCTCACATATTCATCCGAGGCGGCACGGTGGCGCGGTGGTAGCGCTGCCGCCTCGCAGTTAGGAGACCCTTAAGGGTTTGCTTCCCGGGTCCTTCCTGTGTGGAGTTTGCATGTTCTCCCAGTGTCTGCGTGGGTTTCCTCCCACAGTCCAAAGACATGCCAGGTTAGGTGGATTGGCGATTCTAAATTGGCCGTAGTGTGTGCTGGGTGTGTTTGTGTGTGTCCTGCGGTGGGTTGGCACCCTGCCCAGGATTGGTTCCTGCCTTGTGCCCTGTGTTGGCTGGGATTGGCTCCAGCAGACCCCCGTGACCCTGTATTCGGATTCAGTGGGTTAGAAAATGGATGGATGGAAAATAAAATAGAAATGTCTTTGTAAAATAAAAACTAAACTAAATCCAAAAATACACGATGAAGGAAAACTAAAACTAAACTGAATTTCCAAGTAAAGTCAGAAAAAATATAGAAATTAAAACTAATACAAAAAGGCAAAACTATAATAACCTTGGATTACGCTTTTGTTTTCAGTCGACTACATTACTGTAACGCGCTCCTCTGAGGACCACCCAAAAAAAGACATCAATCGATTACAACGAGGGCAGAATGGAGCTGCCAGAATCTGAACTAGGAAACGAAAATCCGAGTACATCACCCCAGTCTGAGCGTCACTACACTGGTGACCGGCGCCATTTAGAATCTCATCCTGTCCTGCCTGTCACCTTTCACTCCGAATTGTAACCTCAGATCTTCAAATGAGGGTCCACCTTAGAATTCCAAGAGCTGAACTTAAAAGAAGTGCTGAGAGATCGGCCTTCTGCTGTTAGGCACCTCAAATCTGGAGTACGAGTTTACTGACAGGAGTTTGTCAGGCTGGTACGGTGGAGCACCTTAGCGGCTGAGACACCCGATATGTTGACATGACTCAAAGCTCAGAGCTTCATTTTAGTGATCCCTCGCTGTATCGCGCTTCGACTTTCGCTCCTTCACTCCATCGCGGATTTTAAATGTAAGCATATCTAAATATATATCACGGATTTTTCGCTGGTTTGCGGATTTCTGCGGACAATGTGTCTTTTAATTTATGGTACATGCTTCCTCAGTTGGTTTGCCCAGTTGATTTCATACAAGGGACGCTATTGGCAGATGGCTGAGAAGCTACCCAATCAGAGCGCGTATTACATATTAACTAAAACTCCTCAATGATATACGATGTGCTTTCTGCGCGGTGCTTCGTATACTTCAAAGCCCAACAGCACGTATTGATTTTTGATAGTTTGCTTTTCTTACTCTCTCTCTCTCTGACATTCTCTGCTCCTGACGCACACCTTGAAGAGGAAGATATTTTTGCATTTGTGAGAAATAACTGTCAACTCTGTCTTGTCATGGAGCACAGTTTAAACTTTTGACTAAAGGGTGTTATTTCATGTCTAGAGGGCTCTAATAATGTTAAAAAACATATTTAGAAGGTCGTAAACAGGTTTTCAATGCTCTAAATGCGAAAATATTAGAGTTATAAATAAAGAATCCTACTTCTTGGAAATCCATTTATCTGTCTGGAGCGGATCAACCGCGATAAACGAGGGTTTACTGTATAACTGTGCGGAGAATATTTATAAACAGTGTGGGAGAGTTTCTAAGAGCTTAAAATATATAAAAATAACCAGACAAACATATGGTTTCTACTTCGCGGATTTCCGTCTATCGCGGGGGGTTCTAGGCGATCGAGGAGGGATTACCGTACATGCACTGACTTCTCCACACTCCCCCCTACTTTCTCTGCTCTTCTTTTTCTGGTTTTCTGCACCCCCGCCATCGCACCGTGCAGTCCCTCCATTGATGGATTGAAGGCCAGAGGTCCACATGACCATCATCATCATCATCATCATCTAATTCTTCCACGTGAAGCCTGAAAACTAGGAGGACTGATTGAGATCATTGATGTCAGGATGGCCAGTGGGGGGCTGGCTGGGTGGTCTCCTGGCCTCGGACCCCCTGCAGATTTTTTTTTTTCTCCAGCCCTCTAGAGTTTTGTTTTTTCTGTCCTCCCTGGTCCCATTGGACCTTCCCTTTATTCTCTGTTAATTAGTGTTGCCTCATTTTATTCCTGTCTTCATCCTGTAAAGCACTCTGAGCTCATCATTTGTATGAAAATGTGCGACAGAAAGAAATGTTGCTGCTGTTGTCCAGGGCTGTTCCAGGTGGCTCATCAGTGTTACCTGGAGTCACTCCCCCCTGGCAGCCCCCACAGAACCCAACAGGGCTGCACCGAACTCCAACTCCCAGCATGCCCTGCGGGAATCTGTGGCACCCCAGCCACCCGAGGGGGATATCGCCTCACCAACGCACTCCCCCAGTCCAGGTGGCGTCCCGGCTGGGTTAGTGGCTGAGGTCACCTGTCACACCTGAGAGGGAACAAAGCTCTCGTCTGTTACACACGGCCACATTTTGTTCTGTCCCAAGTCTTTATTTATTTATTTTATATATTGTGTTAATTTTATCAAATGTTTAGTAATTTGTTTATGCAAAGCAATAAAATTCAAAAAATATTTTCTTTGTGAATGCAATAAATTTGTTTCATCTGCTTTGACTGAAGAAGGGCAGCAGGTGCCACGTTACCACCCTGTGGCTCTGGGAACAGCTGACATCGTCCTGGTGGTCTCCCTAACTCCGGTGGTCCTCCTTCAGATTTAACGAACTCGAAGACGTCTTCCTCGGGAGCAGCGACAGGAGCAGAGCCGCAGGCGGGCCGGACAGCAGGTTAGTGAGTGGCCGTGAAATCCTCCAATCACGGTGCGCTAACTGCCTCACGTGCGGACCCCTTTTCTATTTGATTGCCATTTCTAAGTGAGTTTTCTCCGAGTGTCTTCATCACAGTCACGTCTTACAGCTTCACTAGTGAAGTTGTGGTCATCGTATCGTGGCTGGCTACTTAGTGTGGACTTCAGATCCCAGCAGCCCCGGAAGCCATCGTGCCACATTGTGCTGCCTCAGTTTTTGCTCGAAGAATGAAATGCAACGAGGCGCCACTCTTAAGGAGGAGCCGTAAGACGGCAGACAGGATCGCAGTCGTCTCCGTTTAGGTGTTTCAGCACTTCACCCTCCGTCGGATTACAGTTTCCGTGGATTGACCTTCTTATGGTCGTGTGATTTCGTCTGAGCTGAGCGTTCCCAACCACGTCAAATCTTCACGTAACATCAGCAACTCGCCAGGACAAAACCGCAGTCGTAACGACCTGATCGTCCTCACTTACATCTGCACACCCGGAGTGTTTGTGTGGGCCGCTCATCGTTGGCGTTTGTGTTCGGTGTTCGTTTAGCAATTCTCACCATTGGTGAAACAGGGTGGGGTTTGTGTGCGCATTGTTTGTTTCGTTGTCTTTGCCGTCTTTATTTCTTTAATGTATTTGTTATTTTCAATGTGTTATGTGTGTCTGTTTTGGGGGTGCATTCCTGGGGTCCCCGAAATAAACAAACCCCCGTCGTAGGACGATGTGAATCTGGGCATCTTGTGACCCCTACAGAATGTACAAAGAAGTGCGCGTTATCACGACATTGGGGTCGTGTGAAAGTGCTGAGTGACGTCTGTTGTACCTTCTTGACCCGGAGTGACGTCTGCCTGCGATTTGTCGATTTCACGTTTGCTCGACTTGTTCTCCGTTTCTTAAACTTCGGCCGTGAGGGCTGCTCGATTATTGAAATCCTGCACCTTTTGAGGCAAACGGGGAGACAGGTTAGAACTGGGATCATCGAGAGAGGGTCCCACGTGACGTCACCGTTAGCGTGTATCACTTTGTTTGAAGTCCGCATCTAGTAAGTGACGCTCACCAGGTGGCACAGAGACATGGATGGCACGTGGGGCACCAAAGTGGCCGCCATAATGTGCTGACAGAGATGTTCGCAGTCGCAGAGCCTCCATTGTGTTTTCATGTCACCGTCGCTCAAAGACTCGAAGCCCACTTTTGGTTTTCGTGCCAGAAATGTGCCAGGATTGAGTGGCCGCTGTTTGCCTGTTGGCCCAGGAGAGCGTGCAGCTGTTTTTCTTGCCCGTCGTGTCATGTGCAGTGCGTACCCGTGTCACCACTTGCAGCGGGAAGGAGTCAAAGTCCAACTTTGGGGGGCCTGTGGGCCCGATGTCAGAATTGTGGGTTGCGTTGCAAGTGTCATGGCATACCGAGGACAAGCGTCAGTGGGCAGGGCTGTGCCAGTTTTTGAGTGACAGACAGACGACTCTTACAATGTTTTATATTCCTCTCTATTGTAATAAAAGAATCTGGGGACGAGATGTGACTTTCTGAAGAGACTTTTTGGAGTGGAGTCCCGTGAGACTTGAGATTCTTTCAAGCTTAGGAAGCGAATCGCGGTCCTCTCACCTCTCAGCCGTGTGAATGCTTTTGGCAGACACACTTCCTGCGCTCGCAGCTCTTATAGAGTTTGTCAGGATCGTCATTTTATACGTTTGAGATGACACGTCAACAACTCAGCGAAGAAGAAAGAGCCGCGCGTCGAAAAGAGACACGAAAGCGTTGGAGAGAAAAGAATTCAAAAAAGAACAAATAATAATCAATGTGCACATTCAGAAAATGAGGAAAGTAATAATTGTGGACGCGTAAAACACGCCTAAAGAAGGCTCTGGGAGTCGAAGGACAGGCAAACAGAGAAATGAATTTTATTGCAATAAACGACAACGGGGCCTCCGAGCTGAGCCGCCAACAAGCCCCGAGTTCCACTTTACGACATCTCGACGGCTCATTCGCTGCTCGCTCTTACAGCGTTTCTCGTGTTTTGCCGCTCATTATCTTCTCTTGCGGCCTCCGACCGGCTGGTGCTCCCCCTTCTCTGACCTCGGGTGGTCTCCATTCGTCATTCTCCCCACCCTAAATATTGGTGGCTTCTCTCTGAACTCAATTAAAAAAGAAATATGGCACGTGCCTTTATTTAACTATTTGTGTTAAGGCTATAAAACGAAGTTCAATGCTTATAAGTTTTCAAATCAACTTATGCTAATACAGGAATAAATGACTTTTTTATCTTCGGACCGAGTGGAATTGAAAACCTAGCAGGTCCAATCGGGGTCCGAAATAAAAGACAAAGTAGAAATTCATAAAGGCGTTCAAAAACGTTGGTGTGATGCGCACGCAGAGCAGGTTAGAGGTTATGAATTAACGGGAAAATTGTCGATCGGTCACATGGCCGACTGGTTAAATGCGTATCAATAGACTGGAACAGTTGGTGGTGATGGTCAACTCATAACATCGCGAAGAACATCGGCAACCGTTAACACCCTGCGGTCTTCCACCGGCCGAGTTACTGTTGAGAGAAGGACACATCGTAACGTTTCATCCATCTTCCAACCTGCTACATCCTAACTACAGGGTCACGGGTGTCTGCTGGAGCCAATCCCAGGGCACAAGGCAGGAAACAAACCCCGGGCAGAGCGCCAGTCCACCGCAGGGCACACACACGGGACAATTTAGGATCGCCAATACACCTGACCTGCATGTCTTTGGACCCACGCAGACACGGGGAGAACATGCAAACCCCACGCAGGGAGGACCCGGGAAGCGAACCCTTAAGGGTCTCCTAACTGCGAGGCAGCAGCGCTACCCACTGCGCCACCGTGCCTCCTCTCTCTCTCTCTCTCTCTCTCTTTCTATATATGTATAGTAGCCATCACCTTTGTGTGCAGGCACTGCCTTCATGAAGATCTGCTGTCTGCCTCCTCAATGACGTTGAAAAAGTCAGCAGTTTCCATGGGTGCACTTACTTTTTCACAGCGCCATATACAGAGAAATGCTGGCATCTCAGTGCTTACAGTGCAGGAGATCCACCTTGCTTGTTGTGCTCCTGAGGTGTCTTTTGTACTCGTTGGGGTCCTGAGAACCAAAGTGGGCCGCACATGGAGAATTTCATAGGACAGCCTAACATGGAGTGAGGTGGGTATCATTGTGGCCTCACAGCTCCATCGTCCTGGGTTCAAATCTCACACCTGCTGGTCACTTCTGTGCTCTTTGCTTGTTCTCCTCGTGTCCTTGTGCAGTTTTCCCCCTTATTGGCTCCACCATTCCATCCAGGGTTGTTTCCCACAAGCAGATTTGAAACTTAATGAATGAATGAATTGGTGTCTGTGGCTACCCATTCACAGATAGGACTTTATTTGTCCCAAGGGAGAAATTTAGCTTTTTACAGAAGCTCAAAAAAATCAAAATATTACAACAAACAGCAACAACGCTCATCGAATACACACAGAATTACAACAAAGATGAGAACTTCTGACTTGGCTACAAATAATCGTATTGCGATTCCTTTATTAAATTACAAAATCCTGCCATGCGCGGGGGCGTCTCCTGCATGCAGTTCTCCAGCGAAACCGCCAGAGGGCGGCAGAACCGTTCAGAAATTCAAAGGAACGATTGGATTGGAGGAGTCCGGCCGAGGAAGGCAGCCAAAGCAATGGTGACCCCAAACAAACCCCCCAACCCACAAACCCTTTGTGACGCCCCCTGTGTCCTCTCCGTCTTTATTCGTTACAAACATTTTAGGAGTGATTAGTTTTTTTTCTTCTTTTTTCCCAGCTCGGCTAAAAATCAGAATTCTGGCAGTTCTTCGTGTCCACTTCGTCCAGTTCCGTCTCCAGGCCCGGGTTGTCTCGTCCCTCTGTGTTGATGTTGCTTTCTTCTTCAAATCTGAAATGCAGAAGCGCATCAAAGGTCAGTTATGTGAGGAGTGATGGACTCGAGCAACAAGAGCAGCCTGGCTTTGCTTATATCCTGTCACTAGAGGGCGCTTCACACACGTGTAATGACAGGCTGCCAGGGGACTCCCGACTCACAGCAATGAACGGCCCGTTTCTTTAGTTTTTATTTTTCTAATCGGCGAACAGGCGGGTGAAGTGACCTGCTCAGGGCCGCACAGGGTCAGCAGCGAGATCTGAGCCCACGAACTTCACGGTTTGAAGCCTAAAGCCTTAACCACTGCGCCCCTGAGAGTCATGACAGTATCGTCATTTCAGTGGAGCCCCTCAAATAACGCAGTGGGGGGTCCTTTAAAACCACCTGAGACTGGAGGGCCACAAAATTCAAAAGCACCTCAGCTAGTCAGCTGCGGCTAAGAGGTGGCCATTCATCCCAGCTCTACAGCGCGTGGTGCAATACGAAACAAAGAGTGGGCACTGCCGCCCACGGCTCACCCTGGTCACCTCCTCGACGAAAAGTGTTTTCTCCGCAGCCCCACGTTGCTTTAGCAGGCAGAACATGAAGACCCCCGCGGCAGCAGCGCCAAAAAGCGCGATATCAGTTGTGCCAGTCGAGTGCGTTTAGTGCCTTTGATAGGAAAGGGCAAAGCGCAACAAGAAAGAAAGAAAGAAAGAAAGAAAGGGAGAGAGAGAGAGAAAGAAAGAAAGAAAGAAAGAAAGAAAGAAAGAAAGAAAGAAAGAAAGAAGGCGACGTGGTAAAGCGCATTTAGGGTTCGGTGCCGCCGTTGCAGTTTTATTATAAGCAGTACTCAGGATATTCAGACAGAGTTTCTTGGTCTATAAGGAAAAAAACTGGACGACCACCCGCCGACAGGCACTGCCAGGTTGCCCCAAATCGAAGTTATAAAAGTCTCCGGAGGAAGCTGATCTTTGCTTTTCTTTGTTTTCGATATCAAGGATAAGACGCCGACAGAGGACTTTCGATGAGACTTCGCAGTTTTTATTTCGGGGATGCGCTGAGTGACGGACGCCTCATTCATTAACTGTAACGGCAGTTCATCACCCGGACGAAAAGCTTTCACCCTTCAAGATGCCGTCGCGTACAACGAAACGACTTTTGTGTTGCAGGACTTTGCCGTCGGTAGGGTGTGAAATGTATGATAGGTCAAGAGATGTTGGAAATTGGGAATGTGGGGTATCGTCATGCGTAGGAATACTAAGGGGGGTCTTCACCTGTCTGCATATCTGGATATTACAGGTCGCGCTTTTCTGTTACCGTTTAAACTGTGAGTATAGTTTTTAAAATAATAACCGACGTGTTGCATTAAACGAACGCAGTTTGTGTTGTAATGGCCGGCATTGTCACTCTAGAGATGGGCGGGGTCTCGACAGGTGATTGACAGCGGGGTATTCAGCTCTGAGTTTCTCGTTGGTTTGGGAGACGCGGACACGGACGCCATTTTATTCCACTGAGTCACAACGCCTCCTTTTATATAAAAGAGATGTGCTGGATGGCGGCGGGCGCCATTACCCGACCGGGACGCCTCTGTAATGGAAGGACAGGGGGAGATGACTAATGAAATCGTTATCTCCCCTAACCTGCTGTTTGGCAGTCTCCCTGGGGTCTAACGGCCCCTCAGAGTCCCACAGGGCTATGCCAGGCTTGGTATTGGGCGGCTCAATCCTGTTGGGTTCCAGGGCTGCCACCAAGGGGAGCTGCACAGACCTACTTTGGGCTTTGGCCACACCTGAGAGTGATTCTTGGTCTCGAGCCACCTGGAGATCTCAACGAGAGTCAATGACCTCACTGAAGAGAGCCTGAATCGGGAGGAGGTGGAAGAAGCCCACCTATGAGGTGTGGAGAAGGAAGGGGGCTGCAAGGCTTTACTGTGCTTGTGGCTGTTGGTATGGGTTGGGGTGCCTTTCCCTGAATAAAAGGCTTTGTGTTGGACTGAACTGCTGTCGATGCCCGTTTGTGTCGGGTCAAGTTGGCAGGTCCACCCCTGGTCGTCACAGAGATCATCTTCTGGCCTCAAGGAGCTAAAACCAGTCAAAAAATAAAGTAGAAGAGAAGTCTGAATTCGCGTAAGAGATCCTAATTCTAGGCGTTCATAAAAATGTAACGATTTACTTCATGAGGTGGAAGTTTAAAATGAAGAGCTAATAGAGTCAAATATCTGCAATATGTTTAATATGTTAAATATTTTTGATTGGAACAGAAGTTTGTCATTTTTGACCCTCTGATATATTCCATCCATCCATCATCCTACCCGCTATATCCTAACTACAGGGTCACGGGGGTCTGCTGGAGTCAATCCCAGCCAACACAGGGCGCAAGGCAGGAAACAAACCTCGGGCAGAGCGCCAGCCCACCGCAGGGCACACCCACGCACACCAGGGACAATTTAGGATCGCCAATCCTCCTAACCTGCATGGCTTTGGACTGTGAGAGGAGTCACGGGGAGAACATGCAAACTCCACACAGGGAGGACACAGGAAGTCTCCTAAGTGCGGGGCAGCAGTGCTACCCACTGCGCCACCGTGCCGCCCTCTGATATATTAATAGTAATAATAACTACATTTATATAGCACTTTTCTCAGGACTCAAAGCACTTTATGTAGACAGAAGGGAGCCACTTCAACTACCACCAAAGTGCAGCGCCCACCTGCATGATGCCACACCAGCCGTTATTGCGCCAGTCCGCTCACCACACATGAGCTGTAGAGGGCACTGATTAGGCTGTGGGGGGGAAATTTAGTCAGGAGGTCAGGATACACCCTACTCTTTTCCAAAGATGCCCGGTGGTCTTTTGTGAGCACAGGGGGTCAGAACTTTGGTTTTACGTCTCATCTGGAGGATGGCGCCATTTTGACAGCACAGCAGTGTCCCCGTCACTGCACTGGGGGCAATGGGATCGTCACACAGACCACAGGGTTAGCCCCCCCAACACCACTAACAACAGCAAGCCCAGCTTCTCCTAGGTGGTCACGTATCCAAGTACTGGCCGAGCCCAAACACGCTTAGCTTCAGGTGGATCACCAGTTGTGTAGTGCAGGTGGTCCATGGGGGACTTGACCCTAACAAAGGATCAGAACTCTAAAATAACCTCAAATGTGTTACCACTGACCTTGAAATAATATAAACGACACCCCATACTGTATGTGTAACCTTCTGTGAGTGACTCTTACAGGGCGAGGACCACCGGTAAAGACCCTAATATCAAAAACCAGCAACCTTCAAATTGCATAAAGTGACCCTCCACATTGTCTGAGTTACCAATGCCCAGTTTTCTGAAGTTTTGTTAGCAGGAGTGACTTTGACCCCTCGTCTCCTAATAGGGGGTCACCAGATGAGGCCTGCACAACTTCCGATCCTCCTGATTATTTTTGCTGAAGGCTCCGATTGGTTTGATTTATTTATTTATTTTCTGACACCTCTGATTCAGAAATGGCCTGAAAATGGGGGGACCCCAAAAAGCTTAATGTCTTGTATAATCTTCTAATTCTAATTCTAATTCTAATTCTAATTCTAATTCTAATTCTAATTCTAGACATCAAGACGAGTCCAACGTTGTAGTATGTGAGGGAGACTCGGAACAAAAAAAACCAAGAAGCATTCAGAAGTAATTCTTAGGAACGCAATCTTAATAAGAGTTCAGCCAAGTGCGGTGCCAACACGCATGGCGCATACGGATTTGAGCTCCTGCTTGTGGCTCATTTTAGGGCTCGCTACCCTAAACGCTTTTCACTCACCCAACCGCCACTTCTAGACGGAAGACAAGACGGCCGTGCAGTGGCTTCTCTTTTAGGGGTGACAAGTGTCTGTATGTCTGAGTCCGTCTAGTTGTCGTGTGTCTGTCATTCCAACAGATGGCACATCACAAACATTACCATTGCTTTTATGACTCCTACACCTAAAGGGATATAAACGGAGACGTGTGCATTCCAACAGATGGCGCATCCCTGACTTTTGTAGTTTTATTACTACCTGAATTACAAAATTCATTCCAATAGATGACGTCCTGCTGATGTTAATGCTGAATATGCGGAGGTCTGCGTTGATTATTTCGATTTCAAGCCGTCTTATGAGTAGCACAGCCTGTTTTTAAATATAGCAGTTGCCAGAACATCACTATTATGTTTTTTCCTGCTGCCTTTTGTTCTCGATGTTGACGCTGGTACCATAATAATAATAATGTATGCAAAGCACGTACTATCAAGTAACAGCTGGAATCTTTACCAAGTTTAAAAATCTTCAAATATATTCAATTAAAATACTCAAATCGTACATTCTGGGCTAATGTGTCCATGTAAGCGCGCTACTCAACTAGAGTTAAAGCAGGCTGCGCACATAAAGTTCTAAAAAGCTTCCGATGGGTCGAGAGGGTTAGGGTACACAGGGCACAGGCTGGCTTGGTCTGGCACGATATCTCTAAGGGCACCCCGGCCGGAGTTAATGCTGGTGATGAAGTCGCTTCACGTTAAACTCTGGTCTTCTGATCGAGATACTTACGTTTCCTTCTTGCAGAAGAGCCTTCTGAGGATCATCAGAGTGAAGACAAGGAAGAGGAAGCCCACCACCGCGATGAGCCCGACAAGCCACGGCTGCAGACTCTTGCTACCCGATGTCGAGCTGGCACGCCCTGCAGGGAAGAGGACAGAGTGAGAGCCGGAGGGGACACTCGAGGGACCAGCAGTGTCGTGTGACACCCATGGCAGGTTAGTGACACTTAGGACTCAGGTGGTATCAGGAGAGGAGGATGAAGGTGGCCAGAGTTTGAGAAGATTGGTCAAAGCCTGATGGCAAAGTGAGGGGACAAGAGGGACAAGTAAGTATGTGAGGGGACAGTTGAGGTGTGGAGCAGGCTCATATATAATGCAGGACAAGTTCATCCCAAAATTTAGAAGCAGTAAGAATTTAGAGAAAACTTCAACGTGAATTAGAAGGGTTTTAAAACAGAAGTTAAAAGAGAAACGACTAATAACTGCAACGTTTAAAAAAAGGATATTAGGAAGGTTAAAAGACAGCTGGAGAGAAATATTGGAGAAAAGGTGAAAGACGACCCAAAGAGATCCTTTCATTATTTTACTATTAAAAGAGCAGACAACAAGGAGCGATAAAGTGAATATAAAGTCAAATGGCAAATGGTTTATTGAAGTTTAAAGTGTGAAGAAGTCGATCACCTCCCGCATTTAACAGACCGCTAATGAGGCGCTGAGGGATTTGGAAATTGCAGAGGAAGAAGAGCTGCTGGGATTAAAGAGGCTGAAATCTGACAACTCACCAGGCGTCTCGTTTATAAAACCTCCTGTAGATTTGAGGACGCGTCTCAAACCTCACCCAGTAGCCACCCTGAAGCAACTGTGCCAGCGTTTTCCAGACCCACTCCTAGTTGAATGCCCGGACAGCCATCATTGTTTTCCCCCTTTGGAGAGTCTCGGATCATCGTGGTTTAAGTGAAGTTGATCACTGGAGTGATGATGATTACGTTAATCAACTCCGAGTGACCCACTACTACTAAATACAACCCATGACGTGGGTCTCAACTCATAGCTTAAGAAACCCTGGGCTATGCTGATCAGCCTCATACATGTGCAGTCGCGATGCTGCAGACCTTCATCAGAACATCAGGACAATCTGGACGAGGACGGGCCGTTCAGCCCAACAGAGCTCGCCAGTCCTGTCTGCTTATTTCTTCCAAAAAAAACAGAAAAAGAGCCTTGAAATGTGCGTACGCAGCTTTCTGCGCTTGTGAATCGTACAAGAAAACGTGATGGGTGAACAAGCGTACGTTTACAGCAACTCTGACCCAGCCATATGCAACACTTCAGAGAAACTGGGCAATGCCAACACGTGGATGAAGTAGGGAAATGCAGCCAAAGCAGCTAAAGGAGAACTCGCATGTGTAATAATTTATATCACTGAGCCATTATTATAATGTACGTTGACGTGACAAACGTAGCAAACTCAATAGTGATGAATGTGGCTTTCAGATTTTATTTTAGTTCCCTTTTAGGACAGCCAATGCTGGTTATTTGCACTGAAGAACATTTTTGATGTTTCATCAGTTTATATCAAGTACCAGTGGTCACATCTCAGGGAACTGGACGACAGGTCTGGAAAATCTCAGCCAAGCTTCACTCCATCATGGCCGCTGTGCTGGAAGCCATTAACTAAACAGCAAGGCGCTACATCACAACATCAGGACAATCTGGACGAGAACGGGCCATTCAGGCCAACAGAGCTTGCCAGTCCTGTGCACTGATTTCTTCTAACATAACATCAAGTCGAGTTTTGAAAGTCCCTAACGTCTTACTGTCCACCACACTACTCGGTCGCTTATTCCAGGTGTCTATCGTTCTTTGTGTAAAGAAAAACTTCCTAATGTTTGTGTGAAATTTACCCTTCACAAGTTTCTAACTGTGTCCCCGTGTTCTCAATGAACTCCTTTTAAAGTCACCGTCTCGACACACTAATGTCCTTCATCATTTTAAACACTTCAGTCAGGTCTCCTCTTCATCACTGTGAAGGCTCAGCTCTTTTAATCTTTCCTCATAACTCATCTCCTGTAGCCCTGAATCAGCCCAGTCGCTCTTCTCTGGACCTTCTCTTGTGCTGTTATGTCCTTTTTGTAGCCTGGAGACCCAAACTGCACACAGGACTCCAGATGAGGCCTCACCAGTGAGTTATAAAGCTTGAGCAGAACCTCCTGTGACTTGAACTCCACACGTACAATACAACACAATACAATTTATTTTTGTAGCCCAAAATCACACAAGAAGTGCTGCAATGAGCTAAGGCGCTATATAACCTGACATGCTAACAGCATGTCTTCTTAGCCTTCTTAATGGCTTCTGAACACTGACTGGCAGTTGATCATGTCAAGTCCACTACGACTCCTAAATTCTTCTCATAAGGTGGACTCTCAATTTTCAGACCCCCATTGTGTATTCAAACCTCACATTTTCACTTCCTATGTGTAATTCTTTACATTTACTGACATTAAATCTCATTATCTACAAATCTGCCCAATTCTGTTTGCTATCCAAGTCCTTCTGTAATGATATAACGGATTCCAAATTATCTGCTAATCCACCTATCTTGGTATCATCTGCAAACTTAACCAGCTTGTTCCTTATATTCCTATCTAAATCATTTATATAAGTTAAAAATTATAAATATATATTAGAAATAGCAGCGGCCCCAGCACTGCCCCCTGCTGGTCACCACTCTTAACATCACCCAATTCTCACCATCACCCTCTGCTTCCTGTGTCTGAGCCAATTCTGCACCCATCTAATAACATCACCCTTAACTGCCACTTCTTTTAGTTTGATGCCCACCCTCTCATGTGGCACTTTATCAAATGCTTTCTGAAAGTCCAGATTAATAATATCATAAGCTCCACTCTGCTCGTATCCTTTTGTTGCCTCTTCCTAGAATTCCAGCCTGTTAGTCAAACACGACCTCCCTCTTCTGAGCCCACGCTGACTGTCCTGTCCTTGTCATGTGTTGCTCCATCTTCTCCTTAATAATTCCTTCCATTAATTTTCCTGTGATGTTTCACGTTAAGCTTACTGGCCTGTAGTTGCTCTGATCAGCCCTGTTGCCATTTTTATATAATGGGATGATATTTGCCATTTTCCAGTCCTTCAGAATCTCTCCAGTGTGCAGTGACTTCCTAAAAATGATGTGTCAAGGGTTTACATCTGCACTCGCTGGCCTCCTTAAGAACTCTGTGGTGAATCTGATCTGCTCCTGGTGATTTGTGTGATGTCAGCCTATTTAATCATCACAGCTCTTCTCTCTCTAATTTCCAAGTCCCTCAGGACCTCCTTAGTAGTCCCTGTTACTGCTCTGAGGTTATCCACTGGCTCACTTGTGAACACCTCAGAACGATGTGAGTTTAGGGCGTCCGCTATTTCACTGTCTGTGTCTTTTAATTCCCTTTTACTATTCCTGATGAACTTCACCTCCTCCTTGTCTATTCTTTTACTACTAAAATACTGAATGAATCTCTTGAAGTCTTCTTTCGCCTTATCTGCTATTCCTCTCCAACTGTCTTTCAACCTCCCTGATATCCTTCTTAATGGTTGCCCTCATGTTCTCATACGCTCTACGATTCACTTGGCAGTCATTAGTCTTATGTGCCTTATGAAGCAGTTTTTTCCTTTGCAACTTCTTTTTTAAATCTTTATTAATCCTTCATGGAGTTTTTTTTTAGTTTCCTATTCCAGTAATCCCTCGCTACTTCACGGTTTTTAAATATCGTCGTAGTATTTCCTAATCTAAGAACCACAAAACAAGTTCGGTGACTAAGTGTGTTGTAACACGGGCTGTGATTGGTACATGGGAGGGAGACGACAAATCACAGCTTCCCGCTTTCTAATCGGGCCCGTGATTGGTGCTTTGACTGATGACAAATCCCACAGCACCTCCCCTTGTCTCTCTGTCGCGGCCATTTCGCTTCAAGCTTTCTCGCCGAGCGGTTTACTTTACACTGTACTGTGTGTGATTTTTTTGTGCTTTCTTTGTGTTGAACTTCGTTTCAATTTTCACCCCCTGCAATGGCTCCCAAACGTGCTCCTTCTTCCAAGGATGGTGTTGAGCCTAAACGCCAACGAAGAATGAGGACGATCGCCGAGAAGGTGAAACTTCTGGATATTCTGAAGGAAGGGAGAACGTTCGCCGCTGTGGCTGCAGACTGGCTAAGGATCTGCAAGAGCGGTCACAAGAATGGGACGACGATATGGTTCGATCGGTCCAATTTAGCAACAAGGTCGACGACGTCATGACCGCCTACAAGCTGCTCTTCGACCGGAAAAAAGAAGCAGCGGCAGCAAATGCCGATCACAATGTTTTTGCAGCCTCGCAATAAAGAGCCAGTTCCTACTACTACTACTACGGATACACCTTCAGAAACCGTGGAAGAGGTGCCCCAGGAAATGTCACCGCCTCTGAAGAGACGTAAAATACAGTCATCGGCTGCGCAGTACAAGTCATCATCACCTTCATCGTCATCATTTCTACTGCACAGCATATTCATCACCATCATCACGTCACATATAGGTACGTGTACTTCACTATACAGTAACTGTAAACTTATCTACCAATTTCATATTGTTTAACAGTCGTCCCTGTTATTAACAGAGTGAAGGGTGGGTTGTAAACAGTACAGGGAGGGTTTAAAAACATCCAAATACACGTTAAATAATTCAATAAATATGGTGTCCCTACTTCGCAGAAATTCAGTTATTGCGGCCGGCCTTGGAACCCATCTCCGGCGATAAACGAGGGATTACTGTAATTCCAAATGTAGGTCCGTATCTGTCCTGCATTTTTAAACCTGGTCCACTGCTCCTCGACTGTCTCCACATTTAAAAGCTCATCCCAGTCTGTCCTCCTTAGACTTTGTCACATCTGCTCATAATTAGCCTACCAAAGGTCAGCTTCACAATCTTAGTCTTTGCATCTTTACGTTAGCTGGTAGAGCAGCCAGACGTCACCACCTGCGCTCCGTGTCAAGAGCAAGCGTGTAACTGTGGCACCTCTTCTCTAGACTCTGGGGTCAGGTGAAGGCGTACGGTGCCAGCGTCTGAGTGGGTGGCCACTATCACCTGGCACATGCAATGACGTGATTGCTGGTACGATGAATAGCACAGGCCATATGAAACACTGAGGGTTCTGCCCCTGACCTCACCAACAAGCCAGCCACCTCAAACTAAATGCACCTCAAATCTGGACTAGCCGGCCAGTAGGAATTCGTCAGGCTGATACGGTGGAGCACACGGCTACGTTAACATGGCTTTCTCAGAGCTTCATCTTAGTTTAATCCTGATGCTCTGTATATTCAATTCATTATCTTTACTATTCCTGGTGGCTCCGTAATCCGTACTGACCCCTACGCTCTCTTCTGTTCGTTTTCTGGTTATCTGTGATCTGCGCCCCCACCACCTGATCAGAGCACCGTGATGTCCCTCCATTGATGGATTAAAGGCCAGAAGTCCACGTGACCATCATCGTCAAGTCCTTCCATGAGACCCCTGAACACCATGAGGACAGATTGAGGTCATTGATGTGAGGTGCAATGCCTAGAGGGGGCTGGTCAGGTGGTCTCGTGGCCTCGGACCCCCTGCAGATTTCATTTTCTTCTCCAGCCGTCAGGAGTTTTTTTTGTTTTTTTCTCTCCTCCCTGGCCATCGGACCACCTTACTCTGATTCTATGTTAATTAGTGTTCCCTTATTTTAATTCTTACTTTGTCTTTTTTCCTTTTCTTCATCATGTACAGCACTTGGAGCTCATTATTTGTATGACAATGTCGACAGAAATGAATGTTGTTGTTGTTGAATCACGAGTGACCTGACGTTTGTCATCTCCATCTTGGCCTCACAGATGAATTGTGTGTTAATGGAGTGTCGCGATTTAACAAGAGCAGCTTTGTGCTCACTGAGTGCCCTTATTGCAATATGAGAGCCTTCAGTTGCTCTGATTATGTTAGGAGAACTGGACTTGCCCTGCTGCCAGTTGACTTTTTATTAAGGTAATGAACGGGTTGTGTTTTATGTATGGACACCCCGACTATACTGCATTTAAACCAGATGTAGTTATTTGACTACTAAAAAGTAATAGCAGACAGAAGGTGAAGTGAATCAGGAACAGCAAAGGAGAATTAAAAGATACAGACAGTGAAATAGCGGATGCCCTAAACTCGCATCATTCTGAGGTCTTCACGAGTGGACAACCACTGAGCGGTAACAGGGACTACTAAGGAGGTACTGAGTGAGGGATTTGGAAATTAGAGAGAGAAGAGCTGCTGAGATTAAATAAGATGAAGTCAAACAGATCACCAGGCCCAGATCACATTGACCACAGAGTTCTTAAGGAGGTTAGCGAGTTCAGATATGAACCCTTGACACACATTTTTAGGAAGTCACTGAGCACTGGAGAAATTCAGAAGGACTGGAAAATGGCAAATATCATCCCGTTATATAAAAAGAGTGACAGGGCAGATCAGAGCAACGATAGGCCAGTAAGGTTAACATGAAGCACAGGAACATTAATGGAAGGAATTATGAAGGATAAGACTGAGCCACACATGACAAGGACGGGACAGTCAGCGTGCGGTCAGACGAGGGAGGTCGAGTTTGACTAACGGGCTAGGATTCTATATGGAAGAAACAAAAAGATCTGATCAAAGTACAGCTTATGAGATTATTGATCTGGAATTTAATAAGGTGCCACATGAGGGGGTGGGCATCAAAATAAAAGAAGTGGCAGTTCAGGGTGATGTGTGCAGATGGGTGCAGAATTGGCTCAGACACAGGAAGGGTGATGGTGTTAGAAACGCAATCAGAATTGGGTGACGTTAAGAGTGGTGACCAGCAGGGGTCAGTGCTGGGGTGGCTGCTAATTTTATTAAATATAAATGATATGAAGGTTATAAGGAACAAGCTGGTTAAGTTGGCAGATGATACCAAGATAGGTGGGTTAGCAGATAATCTGGAATCCGTTATATCATCACAGCAGGACTTGGACAGCAGACAGGCTTGGGCAGATTTGTGGACGATGAAATTTAATGTCAGTAAATGTAAAGAATTACACATAGGAAGTGAAAATGTGAGGTTTGAATACACAATGGGGTCTGAAGATCGAGAGTCCACCTTATGAGAAGGATTTAGGAGTCACAGTGGACTCTAAACTATCGACTTCCAGACAGTGGTGAGAAACCATTAAGAAGGCTAACAGAATGTCAGGTTATATAGCGCCTTGATGTGTGGAGTTCAAGTCACAGGAGGTTCTGCTCAGCTTTATAACACACTGGTGAGGCCTCATCTGGAGTCCTGTGGTCAGTTTATGACTCCATAAAGACGTAACAGCAATAGAGAAGGTCCAGAGAAGAGCGACTGGGCTGATTATGGGGGGCTACAGGGTTGAGTTATGAGGAAAGATTAAAAGAGCTGAGCCTTCACAGTGATGAAGAGGAGACCTGACTGAAGTGTTTAAAATGATGAAGGACATCAGTGGAGCGAGACGGTGACTTTAAAATGAGTTCATCGAGAACACGGGGACACAGTTGGAAACTCGTGAAGGGGAAATTTCACACAAACATTAGGAAGTTTTTCTTTACACAAAGAACGATAGACACTTGGAATAAGCGACCAAGTCGTGTGGTAGACAGTAAGACGTTAGGGACTTTCAACACTCGACTTGATGTTTTCTTAGGAGAATTAAGTGCACAGGACTGGCGAGCTCTGTTGGCCTGAATGGCCCGTTCTCGTCCAGATTGTCCTGATGTTCTGATGTAGCGCCTCGCTGTTTAGTTAATGGCTTCCAGCACAGCGGCCATGATGGAGTGAAGCTTGGCTGAGATTTTCCAGACCTGTCGTCCAGTTCCCTGAGATGTGACCACTGGTATTTGATATAAACTGATGAAACATCAAAAACGTTCTTCAGTGCAAATAACCAGCATTGGCTGTCCTAAAAGGGAACTAAAATAAAATCTGAAAGCCACATTCATCACTATTGAGTTTGCTACGTTTGTCACGTCAACGTACATTATAATAATGGCTCAGTGATATAAATTATTACACATGCGAGTTCTCCTTTAGCTGCTTTGGCTGCATTTCCCTACTTCATCCACGTGTTGGCATTGCCCAGTTTCTCTGAAGTGTTGCATATGGCTGGGTCAGAGTTGCTGTAAACGTACGCTTGTTCACCCATCACGTTTTCTTTTACGATTCACAAGCGCAGAAAGCTGCGTACGCACATTTCAAGGCTCTTTTTCTGCGTATGAAAATATTATAATCCAGACCCCTGGAGCAAATAACATGAAATTTAGGAACTGCCTGAAGGTTTTCCAGCTCACTTGTGTCCTGACAGCCAATAGTGGTGTAACTCATTGGTGTACAAAGGGTTAAGTGGTATGGCGAGGTCCGCTCCATTCTCGGCCTTTCTGTCGGTGAGCTCAGCACACCCCTGGGGGTCCTAATTCCTCATCAGTGCAGCACATGCATTGCTGAGCACTCATTGGTTGCCAGCTGTCACATGCATGTAAGACCACCCTTACAATGTAAGACAAATCAAACCTGTCTGAGGGGAGAGTCACAGGCCATTTGTACTGAGCCCACCAGAGAGGCGGCCGCTGCCCAGTTTGACTGCTCAGACTGTTAGATCTGGAAAGTCCAAATGAAGAACGAGAACCAGGATGAAATTTAAACTGATCAGAGAGAGAAGGGCAAGTGCAAGAACAAGGATAGGTGTGTGTGTGTGTGTGTGTGTGTGTGTGTGTTTATTATTCGCTGTGACTTTTGACCTCCTGGTCAGGTGACATGAGCCGCTCACCAGGGCTCTGATTGGCCACATTGAGGTCCACTGTATTACACTTCACTCAGATTGATGTTTAGTGGGGCAGAAACAGCAGAGAGTGAATTCAGGGGGTGCCAGGAGATGACCGGCCATGACAAGGGGGGCAGAAAATAAACGAGGGGTCGAACTTGGTGTTACTGTCGTCGACACACAGACCTTCTACCGTCCTCATGTTTGTGTTTGAATTTCTATTCAAAGATGAAGTCAGGAAAAGTGAAACGAGGGCCCGTGGCCGTCAGAATGAAAATCAGTTTGAATGGATGTGGCCAGTGAAAGAAACACAGCAACAACAAAAGATATGAAAAGGGTGAAAAGAGAAATGAGTTAAATAAGATAGAGGTGATATTGAATTGATTGATAGATATGAAAGGCACTATATAACAGATAGGGAGATAAAGTCAGATGAAAAATATAGTCTTCAAAGGCACATCGAAAGAAAATTCACTTTATACTAAATACGTATATAGACAGGTTTACTACTTTTGAAAGGTACTATAGTAGATAGATATATGAGAAAGGCGCTATATAACACATAGACAGATCTATAAAAAAGATACTGTAAAGCAGATCCCTTGAAAGGCACAATATAACATATGATTGATAGTTAAATAAGAACGGCACTATGACAGATAGAAAAGGCACTATACAGTATAATGGTCTTAAAAGACACTATATATATCCATCCATTATCCAACCCACTATATCCTAACTCCAGGGTCACGGGAGTCTGCTGGAGCCAATCCCAGCCAACACAGGGCACAAGGCAGGAAACAAACTCCGGGCAGGGTGCCAGCCCACCACAGGGCACACACATGGTACAATTTAGGATCGCCAATCCACCTAACGTACATCTCTGTGGACTGTGGGAGGAAACCCACGAAGACACACGGAGAGAACAAACTCCACGCAGGGAGGACACAGGAAGCGAACCCAGACGGGTCTCCTAACTGCAAGGCAGCAGCGCTACCCACTGCGCCACTGTGCCGCCCCACTATATATATACTGTATAAATTAGATAGAATGAAAAGGCACTGTCTATATATATGTAGTCTTGAAATA